>NC_051154.1:66408193-66635693 GCF_013339745.2 Dermacentor silvarum | reverse complement strand
GACGCTCGAAAGAAAAGCTTCATATTGTTCCAGATTGTACCTTTCTGCAAGGCACCCGCACTGATGTCGCATAAGCCTTTCAACTATACTATATGGCTGCTGTAAAGGACCATCAGCATCAGGCGCTTTCGCTAGCTACGAAAATGACTCCAAAATATTAGTTGTCAATATCGAGCGACTGTCAAAATCCAAGTAAGTAAAATCTGTAATGCTCCCGCGTATTTTGTTGAGTTTTTCTTTGATTTGATTTTATGAGTCGATAATCACGATGAATGGTGGTTCTTCGGGTCCCAAACTTACATTGGGGCGAAGGGGGCACTCGGGCCTAAAAGACGGACTCCGTGATCGAGTGGCCGGGTTTAATTTCGACAAACTTGAATCCTTTACAGTACACAACGCTTTAAGTATACAGCTCTCAGCAACTCTAGTAGTAGAAGTCGTGCGCTACGAGGTGCATATCAAGCACCTGTGTAAGCCAGTCCGGAAGAGATGACCGCCGCACTGAATAATAGGGCACTTACGGTGGCTAAGAACTACACTCAGTCTTTTCAGGTGGCTGATAGAGCATTCTTGCAGCTAAGGGGGGGAGGGGGGGGGGGGGTAAGTCGTCTAAGCAAAGAAATGAACTGTAAGGCGCACGGTGAGCTTCGGGAGGACAAGCCCACTAGGAGACAACAGTAGCTTATGTACGGAACCGGAGGCGCTTCTGGTAGAGTGAGCTAATCCACACCAGAACGCACCGTCCTTGCGCTCTGGAGAAGTGTTAAGAAAGCTGTACAGACCCCGTCATTGCTGTCTAGATCGCGAGAGTACTGCGTTGGCGGCCGGCGTGTGTTCGGGCTGTCTGGCGGTGAATTTGAGACAAGGCACGTCTGCTGCAATTGGGAATGTGCTACCAAGCCAGTGAGTTTACCACGGCTCGTGCACCTCACTCTTCAGTGCTTTTGGCAACTTGAATTTATTGATGCTCCAACCTATACACGCGAAGGGAGCGGGGTTGCTATCGCCGGGCAGCTGAATTAAAGCAGTTTTTTATTGTCGCATATAACGGACCGTTCACAGCTCCCGCCACTGTCGTTTCTGACCGAGAAGCGCGATTGTCCGCGGCTTGCCCATAATGCAGGGCGTGCTTAGAAACAAAGCTGCTCTCGAACCAGCGGCGCCTTCCGTCATAACCGCGACGGGCGCTATAGAACGGTTTTATTGTGATACCAATTATATGGACACTCCAGGCACATTTCTGCCGTCGCCGTGAGGTTCCGTATAAAGTCCATGGGCGATAAAATCGTCGCCGCGCGCCGTACGCTGTATGTGCGAGTGAAAGCATGGGACGGTGAGCCGGCAATCGCGGCTCGCGCACGCAAGGGTGGGAGGCGGGAAGGAAGCGCGCAATCTTCCAGTCGCGCACAACGCTCCGGAGGCAGAGTAGGGAGGTGGAGGGGCCGCGGTTTACTGCGGCCGCGAGCTCCCCGCTGGGTCGGAAGGCTCGTTCTGCGTCGCGAGCGGCCGTCCGCGCGGCTGTATCTTGAAAGCTATCTGCGGCGGGGGCAGAGTCCGCCCTCTCTGTGTTTTCGCGGATAATATCGCGTTGATGCGAGCGCCGGCACGAAGCTCAATTTGCTCGATGCTGCACCGCGCTGACTCACTCCAGCGTTCTGACAGCGAGTTTCCGCTGCCATCGAGTGAGATGCGTTCATGTTTGCTTGTGGGCGCGTGACACCATGCTTGTTAGTTTAGTTAGTGTGCCTATGTTTACAAGTTTATACGGCTGATAAAACCACAACCCTTACTTTGTATAGCTGTCCACTAATTTGCTATCGCAATCGATGCATCGCCTTTCGGGCGAAACTGCGACTTCTTTTTTTTTCATTACGCTTCCATCGAAAATGCTGCCTCGCCAGCTGGTATTTCAACATTTTTAAGAGCATAACGTCATAGCCACTTAGACACCTGGCAAGACTTTTGGAAGGCGCTCAAGTGCTCTCAACAAGGTGTCATTTTCTCCATTCAACAATATCTACATATTTTCGTCTTTTGCATTCTTCATGTAAGACTTCCTAACGTCATAAGGTAAATAAGTATAAAAATAAGGTTTTTTGATACTGTCGCTTTTTTTCAAGCTTGATTGGGCATCTCATTATGCACTTGACATGAATAAATTAACTTTCTTTCATCAGAGTTCATCATATTTGCTTTCAAGTACTATTCGTTAAACAATGTTATTTGCTTTATACACGTGTTGGGCTTCATGATCAGAAACTTTTTGTGCTACGAAGAGACTGGGCCCTTATTCACAAAGCGTTCTTACGCTAGTAAAGTTCGTGAGGAGAAAAACCTCCTATAGTGTCAGCGAACATATTGTGAGCAAAGACCTACCGACCAATCATAAAAAGTTTTTACGAACAAAAAACTTCCTTAATTCGGTGCCTGTTTCCTTCGAATTCACATATCAGGGCCAATATTTCTTAACGCTCCATTTATTTTCCATTCTTCATTTTTTTCTTTACCAGGCGTCGCGCCCAGTGACCGTTGCCACTGATAGCGGCAACGTCCGAGCCACGTTCGAACGAATGACACAGGGAGGAAAGAACTGAAAATTAAATGAATCGTTAGAAAATACGACCTCTGGGCCCGTATTATGTAATAATTATTTTTGTCCCATTTCTATCCATTGCTTATCATGCAGTCCGCCGAGGGACCCATCCTAGCGATAGCGTGGGCGCGATTTCGTGATAGTGTTGTGATCCGGTCCGGGGGTCCGTGGTTCGGACTCGGGCGTCACTCAGAGGGTCGCTTTCCTATGCTTCCGGGGGGCCTAAAGTATGGTAGCTCGCCTGCGCTATATCGGGGCGTTGCAATAAGTTGGCTAAGCAGACTTACGCCGTCTATCGTATCGTATAGCATCGTATCTATCGTATCGTATCCGTATCTATCGCTGAGAGTTGCCTGTTGGTAAGGAGATGAGGTCGGGAGGGTGAAGGAAAGGCGAAACGTGTTTATTTTACATATTTACACTACTAGCTCCAGATATGGAAGCACACTTCATGTCGGAGCACTTTAAATGTCTGAGCTCACTAGATGTCTGAGCCCACAGGTCAGCACACACACTCTGTACCAAAGGTGTCCGCTTTTAAAACAGTCGTTTTTCGTGGGTAACTATACACGAGGGAATCTGATGACTTTGTCTCGTCCAATCATAATGGTGGAACCGTACGCAAAATGGCACCCATGACATCGCATCATTCCGCCGGACTCCGCCTCATATGTCGCGCGATGATGATGATGATGATAATGATGATGATGATTTATTGGCATCCCCTTTGAAACGGGGCGGCGACAAATAGTCACCTAACCTGCTTGATTTAATCAGGTATGCTATACATGTTCTTTATCTAGCGTTTTTGTATACCTCTGATTAATCTTTCTTTTTTTTTCCAAAAATTTACCTTGTATCGCTACCTATCATTTTAAGAGATAAGGTCGTATCCATCTTTTCCCTGCTTTTTTCCCACCAGTACTCTAAACGTATCTTGCTTATCTCTACGGCTGATCTGTTGATGTTTCCTTCCACTTTAAACCCAAGCGCTTCTGGGAGTTGCACGTTACCTACGGTTCTCGCTGGGTGGATCCCGTCGCATTCCATTAGGATGAGCTGAGTGGTCTCTGGATCTTTACTGCAGCATACACATGTCTCATCTAGTTCCGAATATTTGTTCCGATATGTTTTCGTCCTTAGGCAACCGGCTCGAGCCTCAAATAGCAAGGCACTGCCCTTTGTGTTATCGTACAGATTTTCCCTTCTAATTTCTTTCTTCTCATTCTTGTAAATCTCCATTGTCCTTTTCGTTTCCATTCTTTGCATCCAATTCACGGTCTCTATTTCTCTCACTTTCTTTCTGATGACCCCTGGTTGTCTATTTACAGTTTCGATTATCCTGTACTTGGTTGCCAACTTCCTTGACCTCTTCCTCCATTCTGTGTCCACGCTTTTCATGTAGAGATACTTGTGCACTTTAGCCGCCGCATACGGCGCCGCATACGGCTCCACCACGTGGCAATTGGGAACCTGAAGTCGAACAGTTCCCATGGAAGTCCTCGACATTGGCGCCTTGCATCGATTAGTGAGCTCTCCATGACGGTCAGCTTGCAGTGACCTGGGAAGCGTAGCCTTCACGGCTGTTACAGCTTCTACAGAATCCGGCGGTCATTGTCACCTTGAAGGGGGCTTCTTTGCTGACCCGTCAACAGTCGGTGCCGGGGCTCCGTTGTCGTCTAGGCGGGCGTTGGTCAAGTGGTCGCTTCGTGGGAAGCACCCAAGGAATGCCCATTGCCGTTTTGAGACGTAACAAGAACCACTGACTAAGGGGGAAAAAAAGAATAGGAAAAAAAAAAGAATCGTTACAAAATATAGCCCCTGCTTCTCTCTTTCCCAAAAGTCTGTAAACACGCGAAGAGAGGGAAAAGAGCCAGAATAACAGTTGGTGCGATCAGGTAGCGACAAAGCTCGGGAGCTTCGATTACGCTTTCGCGCTTTCAAGGCCCGTAACGAGCACCCAGACAGCAGCAGCAGCCGGAATGCCAGCACTGCGCGCGCACGCAAACTGGAGCGAAGAGCCATCGGCACGCACTGACAGCCGCCCTCTCCTACATACGCACCGAGCGCGTGCATCTTTCTGCCAAGCGCTGTAGCAGACACGCAAGCGGGAGCGGGTGTACGCCGAAAATACGCACCGCACGCCAAGACGCCTTCCGTGCGAGCGAGAGATCTGCGCGTTCCGCGCAATCCTATCCGCTCGAATAGAACAGGCCGCACGCATTGAACATTCAGATGAGCGCGCTTCAACAAGAACCCTTCTCGAACGCCGCTACTGGGCAGGGGGTTGCCAAGCGCGTCGGGGATTAGCGGCGAGCCCTGCCGCCCTTTCCTGCCATGCGAGAGCAGCGACCAACCCAACGCTTTTGCTTCTGCTGAACGCTCTATCCGTCTCGCGCGCGGGGCGATACATTGCGGCGCGCTGCCCTCCGGTGATCTATGTGAGCGGGCCGCTCCAGAAAGGATTGCTCGGAGGAATCTTGAGCCCCGTCGGGGGGAGGGGGGTTGAGCGCAGTCAGCGAACGGAGCATGGTGAAAGAGAGAGAGAGAGACAAAGAGAGAGAGAGAGAAAGAAAAGAACAGAACGACCGAAACAGGAAGGGGGCGTGGAGGGAGAGTGAGATAAGTCGAGCCGCGGCGCGCGCGGGAACCGTTGAAAAATGGCGTGCTCCGGGCGACACGAATTTTCACGCTCCAAGGGTGCGAACGGCGGCGCACGCTCGAGCCGGTCAGCTGCGCCAGAGCTGCGCCGGTGGCTGACGCCGCGACACGCTCGCCGGCGCGGACCCAGAGCGCTCAGCCGGCGCCCAACAAGCCCCGAGAGAAATTGTCAACCTATGCGTCATCAACAAGCTCCCGCCGCTTCCGCTTCCGCAATCACGGCTCGCTTGCGCTTTAACGACGCCGAGTGCTTCGCGAGAGGGTTCCTGCTACATGAGGCGACGCGCCGATAAAAGTCAGAGTCGTACTTTTACTCAACATTTATTTGATATTCAGGGGAGACGCTGCGCCACACAAGGCAAAAAAAAAAAAAAGGAAAAATGCACACATCAACCAAACATTAAGTGAATCACTAATGAAGTGTCCCGCTATCGGAACCGTACAAGACGTATTCATGCACGTTGAAGCAAATATTATGGTGCTCTTACAGAATCGTTGCCTTTTATCGCCTCTTGAACATCATGCACAACACGGAAGTAACGGGTAGTGAACACTTCAAGGGCTCTCGACATGCTCAGCGTGGCTTGCACGTCACGTAACTGTCGTTCTACAACCCCAGTCATAATTCTAGCACTATAAGAATGATGACTTCCTGATGTCAGAAGTGTGTCATCTGCACAAAGAGCTAAAACACTCATTATGCTTCGTAACCTCATGAGAAGACAACACGTCTGGTCGAATGAAAGAGTAGCCGAGAAATCAAGTAAAAGTTGCTAGACGTCGGGTGTTTCGTCAACTGCGAACTCCTGGCACTAAGCTCTTTTGATATTCTAACAGCAAAGCTTGATTATCGCATTAGGGGATTCCAACTACATGCCTGAAAGGGTAAATTGCATCAACCTAAAGGTAGCCTGAAGCTAAAGACGACATTTTCTTGGGAGTAGCGAGCTACTGCCAGAACGATGCCTTTTTTTTTTTTTCATAAAGCGTTTTTCAGTTTCTGGGCTCCTGCAGAACTCAATTGCTTTGAAATTTAAGCTGTACGACATCGTAAACAATGTCTGCATGTTGCAGGCGCTGTTCGGTTTTCATTATTTGCAGTTGAAATTCTGTGTAGGCTTAATACTTTAACTAATTCCCAAGCAAACCTTCCTTAGTGGTTCTTGTACACTTGTTCTAGTCAAGATTTTTTTTTCTCCTGAGTGCTCAGTTTGTTGCTACTGCACACCTAAGTTGTTCATGACAATTTATTATAATACGACTGCATCATTGTCATTTAATCTTTGGTGTCCTTCAGACGTGTGTGCAATACAAATACGGCCCCAGTCCCTATGAAAGGTGTCCCCATCGAAAAAAACTTCCAGTCACTACCGCATGTGTCTTTAACGAACGTTAGGTCAAGTAATTCAGAGATACATTCGTCGGACAAGGCTGCGTTCCTTGCTTGGCGCTTTCTTCGCCAAGGCTATGCCGCCATTTCTGCAGTTTCCTACATGGAACTAGCCTCGATACCATGAAAGCGGCAGGAAGCTTCTGAACGGCTGAAGAAGTTATAATAAACCTTGGAGGAATTAAGACCAAATACTCCATTTGACGTTTTCAGAAAAGCCCCTATCATTGCAGTTCTATGCGCATGTCAAATAGTACAGCTGCAGACCAGAGAAACCTATTCCTGAGCATTTCCGAGAAGCCAGCAATGAAGTCTCAGTCTATACGCACATCATAAGAGAGGGGGGGGGGGGGGGGGAGGAGGATTTTGGTGGGACCGCAATGACGCTCGTTTTGTCTGTGGTTGCATGAAGAGATCTGCCGCTGAGCGATTTCCGATTCCACTAGCGAAGTCGGTCCTCTGAGGGGAAAAAAAAAAAGAGTAGAAAGGGGGGGAGGGGGGGGGGGGGAGCGAGACAAAAAGAAAATACTAGTTGAGCAACAGCGATCTTTTCTGATGACAGGCCATGCCCATTGGAGCGACGGCCAGCGCGGAGGGAGTCGGCGGGCCTCACCCCAATCAGGAATGGCAAAATTGAGTGGCAGCGAAACGAAAGCAGTGGCTCGTTCCGAGCCCCCGCCCTGCAAGCCCATGACGGCCGCGCGTATCATACGATAAGCCGGCGCGCTATTCGCGGTGCTATTCTTGTTCCCTGCGTGATTTACGTCCCAACATTCAGTTGTCAGCGCCAACCTCAGCAGTATTTATTGCTCATTTATTCGTTAAACAACCCACGCGCACTGTCGAGCTCTTTAGCGGAGGCACAAAACAAAAGCTGAAATGAAAAAGAAAAAAAAAAGAAAACAAAGAAGGAGCAAGATCGAGGCCGTGACTGCGCGCAGTTCTACAATAGTGGCAGCAGCAGCGCTTTTCACCCATCCCGGAGCGTAAATTGCGTTTCGTATTGTTTCTGTGAGCTCGATTTCGAATGTTCGAGCTGCGCTAGAGTCTGCCTGATTCGGTAGCAAATAAATGTTCTTCTCAAGCACAGAAATTGCAGACACACTTTTATCATTTTGTTCCTTTCAAGCCTATCCTTGCAAAAAGTAATAACCACCAATGTGAATAAAAGGCTTGTGACGCCCATGAACCCGCATCTTTCGAAAGATTGCCACTAGCTTCAGTGGCTCAACAGGCACTTGCAGAATTTCTTTTTATGCCCTCACTGTTACGTCCTCTGCTGGAATCATCGTCTTCACACGAGTTCTGTGCAACAAGCAAGAGCTTGACTTTAGAAGTTAACCTCGTCTCTCTTCTTCTTTCTCGTCTTCTTTCAACACGCGAGGGGGAAATAGGAGAGAGAGAAGATAAAATTGGCTCGCAGTTCGCGCCGTGCCGCTTCTCACGCGTTTTCCTTGTCCGCCGTTTGTCATCGGCTCTGCCTTGCGGGACTGCGCGGGACGGCGCGACAAGTCAGCTGAAGCTGGAGGGTGCGCGTACAATTCCTCTCTCAGGATCCGAGGAGGAGGCATTGTGGGATCATGCGACTCTACGCAGGAGGGGGGGGAAATGTGTGGGGGGGGGAGGGGGGGGGGCGAGGCCGCGCAGCTGAGCACCGGGTGGTCGCACGGCCTAGAGCCGGGGAGAAGCGAGGGATCCCTCTTCGATGGCCGCCGGTATGGGCCCGGAACGTGGGTCACGAGCATTACGTGCAACCGAGGACAAAACGCTGCCGGTATACGATTTACAAGTGCCGTGGCGCCTAACGATGCGGGGATCTCCATTCCGTCGCAGGAGGAGACTTTGTGCAGCTGTTGCGCATCCGCCCCCCCAGCCGTCGCGCGCCGTCGTTTGGCAAAAGACTCATAAAAATGCAACCCTTCTTCCTTTTGCTACGCGCGCCAAACCTATAGACTCCTCCACTCCCCATCGCCGCCCTGCATGGGTGGCGGGAATCTCGAGTCTCCTCAGTTGCTTGCGTAATGAAAGCATGCTTTATTGTTCCGCTTGGCGCGCACATCACCCTGATGCCTTCGCCTGATGCCGGCCGCCTAATGACGTCAGGAGGGGGACGCTAGCCGAGTGACGGCGCGACCAGCGTCGTCATCTGCGCTGTGATGTGCCCTAAACGGGGAGCCCGCTTTTTGATGATACAGGCCCCTTTTAAGGACGCCCACCTCCAGCAAAAACTGCCATTTGCAGCCTGCCCGCGGCACACCAGATAAGGCCCCCGAGCGCCCGCGAATGGCCTCTGCGCCACCGGTCGCCCCGTGCTACGCGCCGTCGTGGTAGACGCCCGCAGAAAGGGAGCGCCGGCAGCCGAAACAAAGCCCCGACCGGTGGCACGTGTTGCGCCGGCGCGGGTTACTTTTCTTGCTCGTTTCTTTTTTTCTTCTCACTATCTCGTCATGTTCAGAGAAATAAAGGAAAGACAGAAGCACGGACGGAGAGAGACCAAAATTTTAGTGCGCTACCTTAGTGGAGGAAAGAGTAAACAATTCTTATCAGCAGTGGCGTCATCATCTGAAAATAGTCTACTCGCCTTTCAATGGTACGGTTTTTACAAACTTACATTTTTAAACAAGCACAGTTCTTAACTAATTAGCAGACCCTTAAAGCCACAGTGTTCGGCCCCGGAAAATGTCGCCCTTCGTAAACCAAGTGGGGCTTTTTTGCACATGTTCTTTACATGTGGAAAAGCCAGCTTGCTGCTGCTGCAAGCAGGCGACGACTTTGTTCTATTATTATTATTATTATTATTATTATTATTATTATTATTATTATTATTATTATTATTATTATTATTATTATTATTATTATTATTATTATTATTATTATTTCGTATCGAGATACCATGTGGAAACGCTGTAAAAGAAATCCGAGAAACCAAACACTGCGATTAGAATACAAGTCGGCAAGAAATAGAGCTGTTGCTCTTCTGCGTGGCGCCAAACGCCGTTACTTCTTTCATAAATTTCAGCAATCTTCAAATAATGTAAGCAAAACTTGGTCTTTGGTAAATCATCCCGTTCCAGTAAACGCTCTGTTTTCGATTCTTTCCAGCAACCTCCCACAGCAGTGGCTGATGCTTTCAACAGGCACTTTGTAAAAGCATCCCTAAGCGCTGTTTCTTTATCCACAAACACTCGGTCGTTAACGCATTCCATATCTGAGTCAGCTTTTCTTCCGAAATTTTCGAAGTGTGATCTGGAAGAAATTCTTTTCAGTTTCCGTCCTAACAAGCCCACTGGATATGATGGAGTATCATTACACATCATCCGAAGGAATTTCAATGTTCTGGCAGATATTATTCTTCATATACTGAATGGGTTTTTGGAAGGTGATGAAATTCCGGCATGCCTAAAAACGGCAGTTGTTTTACCGCTACATAAGTCAGGGAAGAAAGATAAGATTGAAAACTATCGGCCAATTTCTATCTTACCGGTTATTGCTCAGGTCTTAGAAAAATTTCTTTTCCGCACTATGTCTTCTTTTCTTAACAAATTTTCTATCCTGACTGATCGCCAGTTTGGTTTTGTTTCTGGGCGCGGTACTGTTGCACTGCTTGAAGAATTTGCAGACGACCTGTTCTCGGCATTCGATTAGAATCTTTTCACGTGTGCTCTCTTCTTAGACGTAGCGAAAGCGTTTGACACCCTGAACCACCAAATCTTGTTAAGTAAACTGTATTCTTTGGGATTTCGTGGACCCTTTTACAACGTTCTCAAAAATTACTTGAGCAACCGATTTCAAGTGGTCGCTACTGATGATAAGGGCGTTTTCAGTTCTAAGTTGTCGCTGAATGCGGGTGTACCGCAGGGGTCAATTTTATCGCCATTGTTGTTTAACAACTTCGTTAATGACTTTCCTTTGGCGATTTCCAAATGTTCTGTGTTCCAGTATGCTGACGACACTGTGTTACTAGCAAAACATCTATCTTACAAAATGTCAACTGAAATGTTGCAAAATGACGTGTACAATGCGATGCTTTGGTTCAGTAACAATGGAATGGCTGTCAATGCCCAAAAAACACAAGTGGTATGTTTTCGCTCTCCACTCAAGACTACTGTGATTAACTTGCCTCTCTACTTACATAAGTCTAACTGTGGTCCTTGTAAGTGTACTCCTATTCCATACGTAGATTGTGTTAAATATCTTGGAATATTTTTCGATAGCAACTTATCATGGCAACATCACTTATCACTCATTTGCTCAAAACTGAGGTCAGTCGCTTGGCTGATGTTTAATATGAAAAGTATTGCGCCTCTCTCTGTAAAAAAATTGATTGTGCATGCATTGGGTTATAGTGTATTGAGATATGGTATTACGGTCTTCGGATTCTGTGCGGATCGTTGGAGATGCAGGGTAGACAGGATTATAAAAAATATCCTTATAAATGTTGCCTACAATTCCCAAACAGTAACAGCTGCAAATATCTTCCGTGAACTTGGTCTGCCTAATTTTCATTCTTTGCTCGTTGAAACAGTTGTCATAAAACACTTTTGGACTTCCGCTTTCAAACAAAAAAATACCTCGACAAGGGAACTTCGTAAACACGTCCGCTATATGGTTCCTCGTTCATCCACAAAGTATGGTGTGGCCAGACGCTGTGCATATGTGCCGGACATGTTTAACAAGCTACCGAATGAAATTTTTAACGCTACTTCAAAAAGCATGCTGAAAGAACTATTGAAGGAGTCATGGTGAAACTAACTTCCACAACACTTTGGCATCATAATTTTCACTGCTTCAACTTCTGTTTCACGTCGAATAACCAAATGTTATCCTATTTTTTTTTCTGGTCATTTTTTTCTTTGTCTTTCTGTCTCATCAACATCTTTTTATTTACCGTTTGTATCACGTTCATGGCACGGCCCTACAAGCCAATTGAGGCTTAGACCGGCCTGGTTGTGTTGCTCTGTATTTTTTGGTGAATAAACATTATTATTATTATTATTATTATTATTATTATTATTATTATTATTATTATTATTATTATTATTATTATTATTATTATTATTATTATTATTATTATTATTATTATTATTATTATTATTACAGAGAACTGTTCAAATAATAGCTCCCATTTATTCTTGTGGTCAGATTTCCGGCAGTTTCCCAATCCACATGCATAATTTATTGAACCAGGCTAAATGACATGTTCTTACGGAGACCATGTGCAACCTCACAGTTCGGATTTCGTCTAATTACGTGTACTCAGAGCAAAACACAAATAAAATAATCTTAAACGCGTAAGTATAGAGTGTTCAATGCCTAAATTACATTTAGGCGTTATTCTAAGCGTGGTGAGATTAAGAGTGCAGGAGACATCAGCCAGGATGCAACCTACAGCAATGTAAAATAATTCAACGCGTTAGCACAGCGAAAGGGCGTGCAAATCATGTGAGTTAACTCTCAACGCAGAACCGTTGCCACACTTTTTCGGGGAAAGGTTATGCGCGGCATTTATTTCCTCATTAACGGTGTACTTCTCAATTTAACCATATGAGGAGCGGACAAAGAAGGTTTGTTTCGCTGTTTGTTACTTCAGACTTCACCAGCTTTTGTTTTCCGATTACGTTATCTAGAGGCGATTTTATTCAATGAACAGTATTACAAATTGGGTTTGTTATTGTGCATAATCATTTGATCGGCGTCATGCAGGACGAGGAGAGTCAGGACAAGACGCACACTGCGGCGACTTCCGACAAATATGTTATTTTGAGAACGAGGGCACATATTACAAACGAAGAGAGGAAAACAAACAAATAAGAGGAAGAGAGTAGAGTGTAGTTTGTGTGGGTTTTTCTTACATATCTATATACGATTAAGAGTGTAGGAGAGATCAGCCAGGATGCAGCTGTTATATATATATATATATATATATATATATATATATATATATATATGAAAAGAAAGGGAACCGAGGGCACCGATTTCTATTAATCATATCATAAGAAGCCAACAAACATTAACACCAAGGACAACATAGGGGAAATTACTTGTACTTACTAATTAAATTAACGAAATGATAAATTAATGGAAATGGATGAAAAAACAACTGTCCGCAGGTGGGGAACGAACCCACGTCTACGCATTACGCGTGCGATGTTCTCACCATTGAGCTACCGTGGAACCGTTTTCCCATCCACTTTCTGGGGTATTTATGTTTTACAACTAGAACTAACCCTGGGAGTGTTAGCCAGCGCCACCACTCACAAGAGGTGCCTTCAGGTAGCATATGTGGGTTTATTGACCAGTTGCCATCACCCAAAAAGATCACGTGCTCGTGACGCCTGCGGCAGAAAGGATGTTCCACATCCGCCCCAAGGTTTGTGAGTGGTGGCGCTGGCTAACACTCCCAGGGTTAGTTCTAGTTGTAAAACATAAATACCCAGAAAGTGGATGGGAAAACGGTTCCGCGGTAGCTCAATGGTGAGAGCATCGCACGCGTAATGCGAAGACGTGGCTTCGTTCCCCACCTGCGGACAGTTGTTTTTTCATCCATTTCCATTAATTTGTCATTTTTTTAATTTATTAGTAAGTACAAGTAATTTCCCCTATGTTGTCCTTGGTGTCATTGTTTGTTGGCTTCTTATGATATATATATATATATATATATATATATATATAGAACTGCATTCTGGCTGATCACTCTTAATCTCACCACGCTTAGAACAACGTTTAAATGAAATTTAGCAGTTGAACACTCTATGCTTACGCGTTATGGATTATTTTCATTTTCTGCTGCTTGATGATGGCCGGACCCCTGCCGAAACGTCAGTAAAGTCCTGTTATATTTTTGCTACGTGTTTCGATTCTTTGAACTATTTCTGTGCCCGCTCCTGTAATTCTTGGCCTCACTATATATATATATATATATATATATATATATATATATATATATATATATATATATTATATAGTTCAAAAATAGAATCACGTAGGAGAAACACATACCAGAACTTTACTGACGTTTCGGCCGGGGTCCTGCCTTCATCTAGAGTGGTTACGTTATCTAGCTTGATGAAGGCCGGACCCCGGCCGAAACGTCAGTAAAGTTCTGTTATATGTTTTTCCTACGTTGTTCCTTCTTTTCAACTATTTTTGTGCAGGTTTCTGTGCTTCTTTGCTTCACTGCTATATATATATATATATATATATTATACTCGTTTATGCTTGTGTTCTTGTACTGAAATAATTTTTTTTCGTTCTCTCTCAGTTCCTCCGTTATCCTTCAGAATGCTTCAAAAGCAATTTATTATTTCGTTAACTAGCCAGGCCAGGATAGCCAGGATAGCCAGGCCTTTTAGTTGCAAAGCTTCCTATCTTTTACAACTAACATAGTTCGAAAAACGAAAATGAAAAGACAAAGCTGTTATATTGTCGTGTCTTTCCCGCCAACTCGATCTTGATCAAAAGTGCCGGTGACGCTGCAGTAACGTATGATGTGCCCATGCAAAACATTTTCTACTGGCCTTCGAAATTCCCCGAGTCAACTTATGATAGCTGTACAGGCTATTCATGCGATTAAAATGCCGACCACTACCGTTCTGCTAGCACGGAAAAATCAATTTCGTACTCTTTTTCTTTCAGAGGTTACCTTCATGTTCGTTAAAACTATCGTTAAAAAAGCGCCCTGTTTGTCCAACGTAATGCCTTCCTCACGATAGTGCTATGTCAGATGGAACGCCTAAAGCGTATGCCACTGTGAGATTGCGATGTGCACGCTGCCTACGTCTGGATGAACTATTTCAGCGACATAATGCCCCCCCCCCCCCCCCCCCCAGCAAAGAACCGAAAGAAACTATTTTAATATCATTGCACTGTGCAATCTTCTTTCTGTTATGCGATATGCAGCGTCCGCATGAAATAGGCGATACGTTTCTTTTGTCGTATCTTTCGACTACATTCTGCTGCTCATTGTTTTACTTTTCTTGAAATTCTTTTTACATGCGCTAACATGGATCAGGGTAGCCTGAAAGCAGCAGCCTTTTCATCTGGGCAACACAAAAGCTTCCTTATGTATACGTGCAATCAATATCAGTTTTAATCTAAGGCAGAGATGGGCTACGTTTCTTTACATTAACTTGAAGTGGGTGAATGTACATGTTAATATTGCCTTTTTGACCCTTCATCTACACTGACAATGGAGTGGCTCATTGGAGTGGAGTGGCTCAACAGGGAATCTCATTCCTGAGGGAGACTATCATAGGGAGACTCAGTATGTTTTACCATGACAGTTGGCTAAAAATGCTCAGCAAAGTCCTTATCATTGAATTGAATTCTGGGATATTACGTGCCAAAACCACGATTTGATTCTGAGGCACGCCGTAGTGGAGGAACTCCGGATTAATTTTGACTACCAGGGGAGCTTTAACGTGCCCCCATTGGACGGGACATGGACGTTTTTGCATTTCACCCCCATCGAAATGAGGCCGCCGTGGCCGGGATTTCATCTCGCGACCTTGTGCTTAACAGCGCAACACAATGGCCGCTAAGCCATCGCGGCGGGTAGGCCTTATCTCTGCCGCGTGATACAGAGATTGCTTTTAGCCCCAAACATGAGTCCATACAAATGCTTTCTCGTTGGAAATTGCCATAATTCTCTTGTACAAGAAGTCGAAGTTATATCGATGAAAACTGGCCAGTTCAGCTGTCGGTCTAGTTGTTCGCAGGAGCGCGGCCATTTCTGTGGCAGGTTTTCAGTCCTGTGTGAACGTTAGTCCAGTGAGCACTGTGTATTAATTAACTATCAAGGTGCTAGGCGCTCAGACGATAGGATACCCCCATTATAAGCTGAAACGCTAAAACTTAGTAGAGCTGCAATTGGGGCCAGTTGGATATACATTTCCTTGGGAAAATGTGCTTCTATAGATATAAGCCGAGCGACAGAACTTTACAGTGTGTGTTGCGTCCTTTTCAGTCCCTGTGCATAGCAGCGCGTTTTTTCCAAGGAAACTAAACCTTAAACGAAGAAGGCTAAGTTTAGCAGATTTTTTTTTAATTGCGATAAAGTACATGCCCTTAAGGTATAATTCTTGATGCGTATATGTGTATTATATGTGTGCTGTGAGGCCTGTGTCGTGTATGAATTCAAGCAGTGTTTTGCGGAATCTCTTATCATGTATCCAGCGTAGAGCACTGCACGGGCCCGGCCCGGGCCCGTTTTTACGTTGGGCGGCCCGCCCGAGCCCGATCAAAATTTTTATGGCGAGACCCGGGCCCGGCCCGGGCCCGGAAATAATCTACGTTACCCGCCCGGCCCGGCCCGCCACCCCTTTACCTTAGGCCCGAGCCCGGCCCGAGCCCGACTCAAAACCGGCTCGAACCCAGCCCGAGACCGAAAAATAATGTTTTTCAGAGTTGAGACACCCGAGAATAATTCGCTGCACATTACATGCACACCACCAGAAAGCCCGAGCCCAGGCCCGGGCACGCGTCAAAAAACCCGAGCCAGGCCCGGGCTCGAGTCAAAAAGCACACGCCGTGCCCGAGCCCGGCGCGAGCCCGTGAAAAAACTGTGCTACCCGGCCCGGCCCGGCCCACGGGCCGGGCCGGGCTCGGGCTTTCGGGTAAGCCCGAGCCCGTGCAATGCTCTAATCCAGCGGTCATAGCTGGTTGTCACACTGTAGCGAAGGCCGGCTTGCAGTAGGAGACGCGAGCATTCCGATTTTCAGCCTGGACACGTCCATATTAGGTGGACAGATCTGCCTCCATCACTGGGACGGAGCAGTATGGACACGTAGCACCCAGTGTTAAATGCGATCATTTCCAGTAGATACACCACATGACAAGCACTGTTCCCCCACGGTGGGTAGGTGCCACTTGTGCAGGGTAAACAACAACAACAACAACAACAACAACAACAACAACAACAACAACAACAACAACAACAACAACAACAACAACAACAACAACAAGTGCTGAATTAGGTGTTTATTAAAAAGAAAGGCAGCGTACTAAAGCGCTTGTCCAGTAATGCATGTGCCGAAGTACAAGACACGTCTATTAGTGCTCATCCAAAAACGTTATTTCTTTGCAGGGCAAGAGACCGCGTGCTGACTGACTTATCGCTGGCTGTCTTTCTTTTCTTTTATGAAGAACGCTTCCTCAATTTCCTTTTCTTTTCGCATTTCCTATTTTGAGAAATCAAGGTTTTTCAACCATAGGAGCACTCACGTTTTGTTTTCAGTATCTGAAAACTTTTCTGCTTCTTTCAAAGGCTATTTTTCTCACTTACTCAGCAGGTGTATTAGAGAATGAGAGCAAGTCAACCATTTCAAACAAGTTATAAAATTACGACAATCCGTTTTCCTCCGAGTGGAATCTGTCTGAACGCCAAGTGAGTCCGTTCGACGCAGCAACGACACCAGTAGAAGCCAGCCTTTAAGGGGAAGCCTTCAAAGAATTATAAGTTGAGAGGGTACCATTCCGTTTCCAGTTTTGTTGCCTAGACGGCTCATATATCTTATTGCTGTCAAGTGGCAAACATTAGGCGGATTTGGCGCCCTTACTCTGAGCCATTATGGTTCCACATTAGTTTTACGTGAGAAAGCTGCAACAGTATTCGCACTTCTTTTTACGAGTGAGAGATGCCAACAATAATATTGAAGTTACATATGCTTACATGTTGAAGCCATGAGACCCCAGTAAAGTAAAAAAAAAAATGTGTAAATGAAGCTTTCGATGACGCGGCTGCGTCTCGGGAAGACAAAACAAATCAGTTGGTATACAGTTGCCCCCGAATGCCGTCAGCGCTGGCACGCGCCAAATAAAGCAGGATACTCTCACCACAACACCACCGGCGAGTACGTACGCAACTGGTGCCTCGGTAAGCAATGGTCACTGGCCCCGCTTGTATCAGATTTTATTTCTCAGGCATAGTTTAACAGCTGCTACTGGCGATGGGCTGGCGGTAGCCGATGCTGCAACAGTGGACACACATTGCGTCAGAGAGTGACGTCGCGGTTCACCGGCTGAGATAGCAAGCGACTGTTGCGTAAGGTGGCTTCATGTGTGTGGCCAACAGCGGATCATTAAAAAAAGAAGAAACCTGTGGATGTAATTTTTTTCAACTTTTGTGTGCCGAAATGACAGCCATGTATAGCTATACACAACGCTACAGTAAGAGATGCTCTCGCTTTCTGCGTTTAACTTCTTATCGTAAAGATTTTATGTTTTTGCTTAGAAGCCTCATCCCAAACCGCCTGGTCTTCCAACGCTGAAGCACATCTACTACACGAGCACGCAAGTTCATAGCAAAAATAAAAATAGCAAAGATAATGGCCCGCCTGTCCATGCTGTTATCCATGAACGCCATTTTGTCAGCCCAGACAAAAAGAAAGTGAATAAAGGAAAAAAAAGGAGAAAGATCCCTCTAGATTTCTCTTTTTTTTTCTTTTTTTTTACAAATTTAAAAGTGGCGCCTCCTCACTCGGATTTATCTCTAACGATAGATTAATGGCGAGCGATTGAGGACGGCCCGTCTCTGAAAGAAAGCACGGCACACAGAACTCGAAAGGAGCCGACCAGGGTGGCCGTCAAGAAGGCTAAGAGCTGAAGGGGCTTTTTTGATCCTGCGTCGCCATTTGTTTTCATTTGATTTAGTGAAAACAAAATGTTCAAAAGCTTTCAGGTTCGTCTCGAGTCCGAGGGTCACTTTAGGTGGGCAGGGGGCACCCGTGTTGTAGAGCAGAGGTCAGGCCACTCTGGTGGGCTTTTCATCCACGGCGGCGCCGACGCCCGAGCACCAGCTTGTTTTCCTCAGGCAGTAAGACACAGAACGCAGTCGAGGATAAGTAAAAGATACGTACAAAAGAGCACTTTGAGTGTAACGCGCGAACCGCGTGTCCAAAGTTCGCGAATGCTAGCCACAGTTGCTTGGATAAGCGAACTGCGGAAAATGAAAAGGTTGGGAAAGTGGAAACAAACCGAGAGCTAAGTTTCTGTCTACTTACACTCTTTGCTTCACCACCCCCCCCCCCCCTCTATTTTTTTTCTCATGTTTCAAAAAAAAAAAAACTGAACCTCTTGATTTTACGTATCCAAGTGAGAATACATGCAAAACATAAAATATAATAAAAATCACAATTGTAGAAAGTTTTCGAAAGTTTCCAGCACCATTTCACTCTATTCGTGGGTTGGGAAGGTTATTTGCATTGTAAGTGGCCAGAGTGCGGCCTCAAGAAAACTTGTAATAATCAGAACACTGCAGTAGCTAAAGGCTGCACTCAACGCCAGCTCTCGAAAATTACACAAAATCTGGGTGGGGCCATACATACAAAGATATACAGTAATGAAATAAAACTGCTCACGTGTGTAGTTACCAAAGGCGTCAACCATCGCTATTTATCTTGCGATCTTCGACTTCGCTAAATAAAAAAAAAACAGGTACGAAGCTGATGGGGAGTGAAACATCTTCTATCACTATGCTAACTAACATTACTTGAGATATAGCTACCCTCATTTTTAATCAAGCATCTATTATCGAATGATCTAAGTGCTCTTCTGAGTAAAATTACACATAACTATATCGTGCCACTGTTGCCGCAACTAACAATCACGTGACCATATAGGCAGCTAACAGGCGCGCCATCTGAAAAGTGGCAAGGAAGTAACGAAATATAGAAAACGAGGGAGAAAAAAAAATGAATCATTACAAACTTAGAAAGATGGAGCCACGTAATAAACTTCCGCTGCCTACGAACTGGTATAGCCCTATCTGCTGTTTAGAATGCGCAGTGCCTTGCGCAGAGTGGCGTAAAAACCGAATCATTGTGTTGTTGCCAGTGTTGCTCAGCCACCTAACTTTCTCCGTGTTTTCACGAAGACCCTGTGATAGCTGCTCAAGAACAAAGCGCCGGTAACGGCTTGACGGCTTAATTGGATTTCGCCGGCGTCGCTAACAAACCGAAAGCCAGACGCCACCCTGCTCTATTCCCGACCAGGAGCAATACAAAGGGCAACAGAAGCCCAGCGCCTCGAGCGAAGCTGCCAACGCTCCCTAAAAGCGTGCTTTCCTGCCAGGTGCCTCAGGATGGGATAGGGCCTGGGCGAGTGTTCCCTTCAAAATTGACTTCGCTTCTGCCGAGGAGGAACTGTAGATTCGATCGGGCAGCGCAAAGTGTTTCTCTCGCAGGGCCACTCCATTTTACGTCGGCATGCACGTGTTCGTGTCGACGTGCGCTTCTCGCGCGTGTTATACACGCAGTTGGACTGCCTCTCGTCGGTGGCTCTCGGTAAACTCACCTGGGTGTATGCGAAAGCCAGTGGACCAATGTCTCTCGGCAGTACTTCAGACCAGGCACCAGCAGCGCCTCGGTTCTTTCCATCTTCGGTTTATTTTGTTTTTCCTCGATGCTTTCACTACGATCGACTTGCTTCCCTTTATAGGCGACAATAAGATCGCGTCAAGTGGCCCCCTTTCGGAAAGTCCCCTGCTACGCCCAAATTTGAGTAGGCGATCTCTTTTGTTTCAGAAACGTCGTCGTTTGTTTCCGAAGATTCCAAGGTCCCTTTAGAGCCTAACTGCTGTCCCGTTAGGAAGCGTTGTGTTCTTACGGCTCAAATTATGGGGGCCTCCAAGTGCGTGCAGCTAGCAACAATTCTTGATGCCTTGGCATTCAAACGTAAAAATTGTCGTGAGCAGTCGTGCAGTGGCATTCAGTCTTTCAATTAACTGCGAATTTGTAAAAATAAAAAATAAAGAAAAAACTATAACTTAGGAGTCAAAAAGAGATTGCAGGTGTATGGGAAGTACATTTAGTAATATAGTTCATGAAAATGTTTGGCATATTCAGTTTTAGACAGTTTCTACTCTAATGTAACGGGGACATTTCATATCCCTCCACGGTCTGCCTAACGTAAGCTATCTACATAATCTGCTAGGGAAACCAAAGTCGTCGCTTTCTACTACATTCTGATCATATTGGTGCGTTTCACTTTCACCAAATTACCGTGCTTTATCGCATTTTCATGATGACCCTTATAAAAACGTGAAGCGGTACTACAATGTTCGTGCTGCTTAAGCTACTTCACCACTGCAGCAAGTAGGCTCTAGTAAAAAAGTGCACTAATCGTGTTGTTTTGTTTCGTGACTTCTTACCGAAAATTGCAAGCACGGTGTATCGCCTGCCCATAAACAACTTAGAACATACGACAAACAAAATGATCAGAAAGGTTATATATATATATATATATATATATATATATATATATATAGCGCGTGTGCTCTAGGCAGACGACAACGAAGAAGACGTTAACGGACTCCGTCTGGTGGGTCGGTGGGATTTTGCCGACGACGAAGAAGACGTGTCTCTGAACTGTTTTGCTTGAACTGGTTGTCTCGTTGTTCCTGACGAACGTCTCCAAGTCTTCTCTTGGCGTTGTACCACGACAATATATATTTAATTGCAGCGCTGTAATCTGTGCCTTTCCCTCCCATTCTTTCAGAATCATTTGGAGCACTCGCCAACATCTGCGGCGTTACATTCGTTCGCCGTAAAGTGTACGAGAGAATTCCAACCATACACCAGCTTTCTCACTTGATATATGACACCGTTTTGTTTCCGAACCTCTACGCCACCCCCTTCGTACGACCAACAGCGCATGTGGCGCCATCTGTTAGCGACTTTCAAAGCTGTGAAGCTGCATCAGCGTCGTCCGTTTCCTTGTAAAGGCGTGCAGGCCAGTAAGCGAAAAAGTGAGATATAATGTGCTACGCATAGAGTTTCTTACAGTTATTAGAGAGAGAACTCTGGCGCTCCATGCGAATGATGGGTAGTACATGGATTTGTCTGATCTTGAAGCTTGGGGCTTCAGACGTTCTTGTGGCTTCGTTCATTACGCTTTATCTGGGCCTAAACTGTCCTAAATTGCAAATCAATTTATACTTTTTAATGCAGAATGTAATAAGACTGCAAGCGCGCAATAATCTCATATAATTGCAGCGGTTCCACTCGTCCATGCGCCCGCGGCGTAATGGTTTTAATATCGGGCTTCTGTGCTAGAGGTCCTGTGTTCGAATGCTGCCGTCGGACGATTATAATAATGCTTACGTAATCATTTATAACGCAGTACTTTCTTTAAAATGATCACTTTTCAATGTCACGAAGCGCATTTAAAGACAGAAGGACGAAGGTTCGGCAAATCCATGTACTACCCAATATTCCGATGCTGGCTGAACTGCCCTTGCATGCAGCTCCCGTATAGACGCTAGCTACACACAGTTCCCTCTAGTAATTGCATGAAACACTATGGCGCTACGAGGACCCGCTAATGGGATGCGTAACATATGTGCAAGTAGCCTTGCGCCGGCAGCCTTAGGGGTTGGCATGTGGCGCTCCCACGTCACGAGTATCCGTGTCTTTCTTCGAGAACCAATGCAACTTATCTTTCTTCTTTTTTTCCCATTTTGCCGCCTTTTACCCAGAAAAACCTTGTACGTAACCTCATGGACAAACGCCGCATGCATTTGAGGAGAAACTACATTCCATCGTATCTGTATACAATTTCTATTCTATTTCTGTGCTGTTTTCAGGCGTATACGGAACGCTGCGCATTACTATGGTGAGAAAAAAAACACGTATAATAATAATTTGTCTCCAAATGGCATAAAGTTTGCCAGAAAGGTCTTCAACAGCTTCTGATAACGACCTGCATCGACATAGCTCCCAAGAGTGGGGCGCATTCCGTTCTTTCTGCCGGGAATTAAAGTCCGGCAATTACGAGAGACCCAGACATTTGTGCGCAAACAAAGCACTTCGTTTCGACGCCGGAAAGTGATTGCCTCGCGACGGACAGACCGGGCAAGCGTTCAGCAGCGGCCACCTTTCTAGCTAAAACTCATTCGGCCTAGTTGTTTGGTAGCGAGTATGCGACGAAACGACGACCTTTGATTGGGAGGACGCTGGCATAACAAGTGAGCCGTGCACGGGAGCCGCGGCAATGGCGGTGCGGCCGCAGGTCCAACTGGCACGACAGCCCAGGGCTCGCCCCGTCTCCGGAACGGAAGCCTCGCCACAACTCACGAGGCGCGCAGATTTGGCAAGCGCTGTTGGGGAGGGGGATGCAAGCAGCGCTCCTTGAGCCCGATGTCGGTCAGGCTTCAGCTCCGACTGGAAGGGAAAATATACGAGGAGGCTCCGAAGAGCACCGCGAAGGACGCGGCTCATTGAAGTCGGTGATTATACGGCTCATAGAGCCGGCTGCTTTCCCCCGAGATGCGCGGGCTTAACGACCCTTTGGAAGGAAAAGGGCCGTGACAAAGACGAAAGGCCGAGGGGCTCCTTCGGACGTCTCCGCTAATTCTATATGCGAGAAGAAGCTTCCCCGGCTGCCCGCAGCACGCGCCGATCAGTCGGCACGTGACGTAGCTGCATGGTGGCGCCCTCGCGTGGTGGCCACCGATTGCGCAGTCGACTTGACGAACGCGCAGCTCCCCCCCTTTCTTTGGGATGCACTGCGATGAAGTGCAGATGTACTACGTACACACAGGAAGGTAGATAGGCCTGCCCGAGAGCGTTCGTCACCGGGGCTCTGCCTGGTGTGGTTAGCGAAGATGTTTCCGTTAACCCGGGGGAAATTTTGCTAAACAGAACGTTGAAGCTATCCTTTGCAACATAGCACCAGTAAGACCCTTCGTATAAGCGCTTTTTTTTTTTTTAATGCAGAAGTAATCAGATACTGAGACGCCGATCGTGCCACTAAGAGACATAAAAAACCGTCGCAGTGAACATGTTGAATTCACGTGAATTATAACGACCGTAGAGCATATCGTGGGTGCCAGAAAAACGCGATTTTACCTTTTAACGGGAACGTAAAGAAGCTTTCTCATTTTCTGCACGCAGCTCTCGTGCGCCAAGGCACAGCAGGGTATAAGTCTTCTAACTTGTGGCACATTAGGGCGTGCGACTTAAAATCAAGTTTTTCTGCTTCCTCTAAGTTTTATATACACACCGTCCTAGCTTGACGAAGGTTCCACCCAGTTATAAGGGAAACACATTTGCGCTGCGCCTGGTAGCTTCATCCTTTCTTTACCCTATTTTCTTTCTTCCACTACCAAGGACATGGCCTGTTCAAATAACGTAACAACGATAGAGCTACGGTTTTATTTCGCATCACATTTACTTTAGGCACCTAAAAACTCTAGAGCCACAGGAGCTCAGAAAAATGAGAGGAAGCGCGCTTCGCTTCTCTATTTCGCCGCCTACATTCGACATCAATCTTTCACTGAAAGAAACAACACTTCGATCTTAGCCAGCGCTGTCGGCGTAGCATGTACCTCAAAGCCTCGAGACGCGACGTACAGCGTTCGAAGTCGTTCTGGTTCTTTATTGTTGTTTTTTTGGCTTCAACAAAGTGCGCGTGGTTTCGGTTCGAGCAAGAAACGAGGCGCTACGCTCCGTGCCATCACCACAGCTGAAGCGGAAACGCCTACCTCACAAATAAATAGGAGCAACACGTGAAATGCCGCTCTGTTGATATGCCAAAAAAAGAAAGAAAATTTGCCGCACCGTGTTTCCTACGAGAAAATATACAATTAAAGTGAACTCGAAACACATGGTAAGAATATACAGGGTGTCCCAGCTATCACGCAGCACGATTAGAAAAAAAAAAAAAAAAAGGAACGGCGTTACTCGAAGCCTCGAGACGCGACGATTGTTTTCGGTACAGTGTAGAAATCGCGAGTAATTTTTTCGTTACTGTGATTTAATTAGCTAATTGTAATTAATTATCTAGCTCGAGAAGTACTGTCCTAATTGTCAAAGTGCCAATGAGAAAATTGTAGAGCAACATGAAAAACTCCCGATACAGCTTTCTGTTGCTCAATACCTGCTACACAAATGTGTTTTTCCAAGCGTGAAAGAAGCCCGCGAATACACGCAAAATGCCTCGAGCGGCCAGTCGCGCGGCAATTCTGCGTGTATTCGCGGGCTTCTTTCCCACTCGGAAAAACACATTTATGTAGCACGTATTGAGCAACAGAAACCTGTATCGGGAGTTTTTCACGTTGCTCTACAACTTGTTCATTAACAATTTGATAATTAGGACAGTACTTTTCAAGTTAGATAATTAATTACAATTAGTGGCGGCTACTCGACTGTATACTGGAAACAATACGCACTAGGTTTGTTTCGCGTAACGCCGTTCCTCTTTTTTTAAATCGTGCTGCATGATAGCTGGGACACCCTGCTTAGTACTAGGTTGGCAATTTCTTCAAACACGTTCAAACAAAAAGCGCCTTGTCGAGCGTCTGAACGCCAGGATGTACCAATTTCTGTAGTTGAGCAGTTATTTAAGCTGCTTCTGTGCATCAATTTATTTATTTATTTATTTATTTATTTATTTATTTATTTATTTATTTATTTATTTATTTATTTATTTATTTATTTATTTATTTATTTATTTATTTTAGGTGATGCTCTAAATAATAACCTGAACTAAATCCCATCGCCTGGCAGACGAACAATGAGACGGATTCAGGAAGTTTCACGCTTTTACAAGCAAATTATGACAAATTTTTAAAGAAAAGATCAACCTAAATACCTTTTGTCGCACGTCCAATGCAAAAGATAAACAAGTGGCGACTAGCAAGAATCGAATACGTGTTAACATATGCTTAACATATGCACTTGACGAGGAATGAAGTCACCCGTCGGGGTGGCTCAGTCAGCTAAGGCGTTGCGCTGCTGAGCACGAGGTCGCGGGATCAAATCCCGGCCGCGGCGGCCGCATTTTGATGGAGGCGAAATGCAAAAACGCCCGTGTGCTTGCGTTGTAGTGCACGCTAAAGAACCCCACGTGGTCAAAACTAATTCGGAGCGCTCCACTACGGCGTGCCTCATAATCAGAACTGGTTTTAGCACGTAATTAAAACCCCAGAAAGAAGATCGAAGCAGAGGAATGAAGTCGTAAAACCCGAGCGCTTTGACCTCGGTGCCTATTGCGGCGTGGGGGAGCATACGTGTTTCGGGAGGAAGTGAAAAATACACGGGTCGCATATTCACACATCTGGCCTTCAACTAGCCATCAATGGAGAGAGCAGAACTGGTTTTGGCACGTAAAACCCCATAATTTAAATCAATGGAGAGAGAATGCTGACAGGCTTGTTTGTTTATCTTTATCTAACAAATGTTAATATTACTCAGCGCAAGACGCGCCTTTCTGTATCGGAAGTTTCTCGAATGTTATCGATGGTTCTATCTGTTGGCTGTGTTGTCGCCGACCCATAAGTAATCGAGTTCTGTGCGCGACGCGAACTTTGCTGGGCCGGTATTTTGTAGCGATGCCTTTCCTGTGCGAATGCTTTTTCGCGCTTATCGCGCCTTATCAGTGGTCAGAGCGACGGTCTCCTCGCGTTATCAGCGGGATCAGCCGGCCGTGAGCGGTGGATGATAAGACTAGTACAGAAAAAGTCATAAGGCATCGCTACAAAATCGCGGCCTAGAATAAGTCAGAAGGCATCGCTACAAAATCGCGGCCCTGGTGTGCAATGTAGAATTTACGCGAGCACCAGTGAATACACTGGAAGGTTCGTTGGACCACGTATGAATAGCCGACGTGCCCGATTCGCAAAGCAGATTTTCGACGATCGCCGACGGTGCTCACTGCTATCGCTGTGCTTGACTGTTACGCCTTTTTTCTGGGCGCAGGTTTCACCCAATAAACAGTTCGTTTCGTGACTCACAGTTTCCGCTACTGTGTTCTGCACCGTCACTGCAACGTGACAATATATATATTTTTTAAAAAAGGTGGTGGCTTTGCTGTTTGGGGTGAGAGGAAGTAAGAGGGCCAGATACGTCGCACTTTCTAGGACTCGCATGGTGCGACTTTTGCATTTTTAAAGAAAAAGCTAGCAGAGGTGGGTCATTTGTTTTATTGTTTTCCCTGTGTTATTCAGCCAGTAAGAAATACAGATAAGGAATAATTATAGCTATAGCTATAGGGTTTTTGTCCGTGGGCTAGCTATCTCAATAACAAAAACGAGGATGGCCGACTATGCTATCTTTTCTTTCGTTTTCTTTCTTTCTTCTTTTTTTTTTATTATGAGTTCAATATAGATGGCTTGCACTGACGTCATTGTAGCCGTCAAGTTGGTGCACCAACACGATGATAAGCTAGGTCCGTAACGTCACGTGAAAGCTTTCAATAAGATCGATTGGACTGAAATGCTCGTGGTTGCCATGTTGGTGCGCCAAAACGCTGATAAGGTAGGTGCGTGACGTCACGTGAAAGCTATCAATAGAAAGAACAGCCTGTATATACAGCGTGATAATTGTTATGTTTTACGGAATTTTACAACTCGCCTGTAAAAGCTAGCATTATTGTGGTCCTTGAGCTGGATTATTCGAAGAGACAGACATTACCAGCACGAGAAATCGAAACACATGTTCAACTAATTAACATACATTCATTAATGAACTTCTTCATTAATTACTTTACGCTACATTGTTAATTACATCGTTGGTCGGACAGTGCGCTTGATGAAGGCGAAGTAGACGCTAGCTTAGAAGCTGGAAGAATGGGCGTTTATTTTCATTTCACGTCGCAATATAAAGACAGGGTAAAGACGGAGAGGAAGGGCGAACAAGGCAAGGGAAACATAAGATAGTCGGCCTAGGATGGCACGTGTACCTGCCGGCTTTAACTGAGCAAATGATAACAAGAACACTGCAGTTATAGCATACATATATACTGCAATTTATCAATTGTAGCTGGTGAGTTTTACAGGCGTATTCACTTGTAATTAATTTCCTGAATGACACCAATTTGTAAATAAGCGCCATCAAACTCGCTGTAAAAAGTCAGTGTTGTTCCACTTACTTTTCCACACAGCGCTCTTTTATGCATTGAAGCACAAAAGTAACTGGAAAGCCCATGTTTTCTCTAAACTGGTGTCATCCGGGAAATTCATTTCAAGTGGATACGTCTTGCAAACTCACGGGCTACAATTAGTAAATTGCAATATGTGACATAAATTAATTAATTAGGAAGTTAATTACTCAATTTTTTTTCACTATTTCAATATGTGTTTCGATTTTTCTTGCCAGTAATGTCGACCTCTTCGAGTAATTCAGCTCAAGGACAAGAATTATGCTATCTGTTACAGGAGAGTTGTAAAAATTCCGTAAAACTTAAAAATGATCACCCCGTATGCAGGGCGAGTTTCACGTAACTTAGTCACATTAAAAACAAAAGGAAAAGAAAGGTGGTGCACCCTAAGTGAATGCCGACTAAGGACATATTGTTCGCAGTCGTCTTCAATAACTCCGAATATATTGTTGACGGCATAATTTTCTAATTAGAGAATTTCCAATATAAAAATTGGTAAATATTTGTTGTATATAGGTCGTACGTTGCATTTGGAAACATCGTCGAGAGAATTCAAAAACATCCCATGAAGTGATTTCCATAAAAAACGTTTACGCTTTTTATTTTTCTATTTCTTTATTTTTGAGTACTTCGAGGAAAGACGGCAAGATAATTTAAATATTGGCGTCACTACAAGGTTGCCCGCCTGGATTACAGCGCTCTCTATCGCGTTTATAAAGAACGAAGCCCCCGTGCCCGTCGCAAAAAATGCAATTGGTCCCAGAATCCAGCGTAAGCGAGGCAGTCACGTCAGCATCTTCATTGTGAAAATGGAAAGCCGTCATGCTCGCAAATGATAAGCAAAAGGCCGGTTGTGTTGAAAGCCCCTAGGTCCGTATTTGCGTGTTCCCTCTCCGATTTTTGTTTCGGTAATTTTTTGGTGAGGACGGGGGAGGGGGGGGGGGGGAATTTTGCTGGCGTTGTTCTTTTTTTTTTTTTTTTGCTCAAAAAAAAGCACTTCATAGAACTGTATTCCAAGCGCGCAAACAAGTAGCAACGTAATATTCTTCCTCATATATCGCGCACTCTATTCAGAGGTAGAAACAATCTACCAAATACGAGACCACTTGAAGTTGGGTGGTGCTGAACAAGCTAACAAGCTCTACAACTTTTCGCAATACAACTTCGCTAAACCAAATATTTTAACCCTATAATGCCCAACGTATGATATACACTGTGTGTGTGTGCGTCTGCTGCTGCTTTTTTTTTTTTTTTTTTTACTTCAAGTTTACAAACGTTAGTCGTATCACGTCACTGCAGAAGTTATCTGCCCAGGCGGACTTGATTTGCAAGAAAACGATGTAATTTATTCTAGATTATTTAACTTCATAGTTACAACTTTATGGCCCATGTTTATATTTGAAATATAATACCAATTTCACGGTCCGACGCAGCCAGCAGACTTCGAATGCTTGCACAGGAGATCACGCTCTCTCTATGGTGTACACCAAGCAGCCAGACCAACCGGAGCAATCGTCAATACCACCTGCCCTCTTTGATGCATCTCTGTATGCCAGCTGGACTCCGCTGATGAGAGGTAAGTCTGCTTTATCGCTTATGGCTAGGGTTGGCATTCACGAAATCTTATTCATTTGTCATTGGAATGGCCGACAACGCTCTTTGCAATGCCCGTCTTTGCGAGGAGACGCTAGAACACATTCTATGCGACTGTCCTGAATATAATGTTCAGAGACAGTCCCTGGCGTCCGCTCTAACGCACTTTGACAATAAACCAATGTCAGTTGAAACGACTCCCACATGTCGTCGACAGAAGACATCGCAGCTGAAGGCGACGAAGGGACTACTTAGGTTTTTGAAAGAAACGGGCTTGGACAAGCGGCTGTGACAGTGATGTCACGTACCACGCAAGAGTAGCGGACTGTGACTGACGGTGTGTGTGCTGTGCTACGTGCTCTCGCTCTCTCTCTCTCCTCCCCATCTTTCATTCTCCCCCATCCTGCTTCCATGTGTAGGGTAGCAAACCGGTTGTGCTAAAGTAGTTAACCTCCCTGCCTTTCCCTCTCCACTCTTTCCTTCCTTCCTTAAGCAAATAGTCATATAAGTCCAATACAGGTTTCTACAGTTTAAAAATGCCAGGTATACCAAAATAACTGGGGTCCAATTATACTTTCCTTTCACCTGATAACGCACGCGGCACCGCGAAGCGCAGTTCGCGATGCAACCTTCCTATCACGCTGTAGGTCGGCGTAAAACAAAGGTTTGCGTTACCACGCAATATAGTGGTCAGTCTCAGTTGATAGGAATCCGCTAATGGGAAGATAGAAATGCGACGGTTTACCTTCATTTTACGCCGCATGTTTACGTCACAGAACGGCACGCTTACGTCCCCCCTCCCCCCCTCATTTCACCCCGTATACTTTTATAAAGAACATAAAGAACATAACCCCGTTCAGATGATCCCCTGCCATTAGTCCGTGAAGTTTCCGTTCGACTCTGAATTTGCATTGAATGGCTTCTTGCCCTGTCCTCGAGCTTTTTTTTTTTTTTCTTTTTGGCGGGGGGAGGGGGGTGGGGCTATTATTCATAACTAAGCAACACGTGGAAAGACACCTATCAGTGAAACGAGCACACAAATATAGACGCCTTCATAAGCTGCAGTTTCATGGAGAGAAATGAAGAAAGAATAAGAAATAAAGAAAGAAAGCGAAGGAAATGGGTAAGCATACAAACAAATGTGGGAAATTCATCTGAGAATGAGGACGAGAAACAACGCAGTAGCGACTAATGCATCTCTCTCTCTTTCTCTTCCCTCCCTCCCCCCCTCCCTCTCACCACGGAAGAGGTACAAATCCTCACAGACTAGGAGAGGAGCTAATAAACTCTCGGCGCAAGTTTCTGCCCGCGACCTGCAGCACATACGAGCGCTGGTGTAAAACCCTAATTATCCGCGCAAATCGCCCCTCAAAGCGCGCCGTCGAGGCTGTTAATTAACAATGCGCGCGGGCGGCGGCCACAGGCAAGTTGACTCCCAAGGCGACACGGGCCGGCCCAAAACAAGCGCAACTCGGACGCTTCAGCCACGCCGGGGTCCAAATCGTCCAGGCGAACGCTCTGTTTAGCTGCTCTCGAGTTTGTTGTTTGTTTCACCTCGAGAAAAGCGAAACAAAGTTAGCCTCCCAAGCCACCCGGATGAGGCTCGCCGGGAATTGAACGAGCTATAAAGAAAACCGGGAGAGCACAGCCGGCTGCGAGGCTGCCGCCGCTGTTATAATTGTTCCTCATTTCTGAACGACGCGAGCAGCCCAAAGCTGGCTCTGTGTGAGCTGATGGACGCTGACGTGTTGATCGCAGAGGGCGAAAGCAGACGCTTTCCAAGCGAGCGAGTTTACTGCGCGAAAGGCGCAAGGTTTGTTAAAATGGACATCAATATGTTTCTTATCCGCGGCAGCTTTCAGAGACGCCGTCCACGGCAATACGTGCCTGCTTTCGTAATCGTGCAGTAATTACAAGAAGTTCACGAATTAAATCAAATCTGTGCAGATCATACATGATTCCTTCCTTTCCTCTTTCTTCTGAAGAAAAACAATAAGCCACAGCAGCTCTAGCAAACTTTAAAAGCTCAATTAAGAACTACGAAAACCAAACTGAACTAATAGGATGTTTACAGTACTCCTCTCTTAAGTGCCACCTTTCTGTCTGTCTGTCTCTCTCTCCCTCTCGAAACTATTTCTCGCTTTGTGAAACGTTAAGGAGAGTGCTTTAACATCACACAACAATCTAAGATATCACTGTATGTGAGTGAAGCTGACGCTACACCGACTCATGGCCAAACAGAATTCTAAATGAACAGAAGCCTCAACGTTAAAACCGCAAACTGTTGCCTCGGGACACCTCTTTCACGCGGGAAAAGCGCTGGCAAGTCTATACGTGGTATTCCGGTCTCCATAGCTTTCAAGATTATGTTATGTGGAACCTTTGAACCTAAAGGAATCTACGCACCGCACGAAAGTGGTGAAGTGCAGAGAAATTCTCCCAGCGAATATGGCGAGGCAACAGGATGAGACATTCTCCTGTACTCGAGCGCGCGACTCCCTACGGACATTTGTAGAGAATGCGTCCGAAGAAAAAAAAGAAAGAAAAACACGAAAAATAACGAGGAGTTGGGCCGTCCCTTCGCGCACTTTGCAAAGATCTTTCTGTTATTGTTATCATCTTTCTTTTCTTTCATTTTCGCTTAAAGCGCTAACGCGCGAAGGAGAGGAATACATTTCAGTTTGCCTCAGGACTCGCTCCACCCTCGCCCTTCTCCCTGTTTGGATGAAAAACTTGTCATTAGTGCGGGCGAGTCGGCAGAATAAATGGGAACGTGATTGAACAGGGCCTATTTGACCCCCAGCGGAACCGTTCATCACTGCCTGTTGCCCGAGGACTGTAGGAGGAACTCGTTCTTTCTTTCTTTTTTTATCTCTCTCCCTGTTTTTGGGCCTTTACCGCTGCTCGGGCGAAAACGTGCTCGCGCCAAAGAGGAGGCGCAGCAGCGCGGCAGTCGCACAGCTCTCCCGGGTGATGGGGAGCGCTCGGCGCGAGCCTTTTGTTCTTAGAGCTCCGGCCGCGAGCCAGGATCTCTCTCGTAATAATGGAGTTTGGCGCGGGCAAGGCGACGCAGCGAGGCCCCGATATGTCATAGACTGGAGGCCCGCCGAGCACCGGCCGATACAGATTATTACGACGCTAATCGGATTCTAACTGCCGGAGAGTCGCGGCGACTCACCAGCCTAGCATTACGGCCCGAAAACGCAAATAGGGCGGCGGCGTACCGCCCGATGCAGTCGCACCACTACTCTACTCGGTCGTGTACGCACCGAGAGCACGCCGACGACTCCTGATGACGATCCTGCGAACGCGTGGGGGACAGGGAGCATGCGGAGGGCGCTCGGCGCATGCGTCCCCGGACCTCGTCGTCGCCAATCAATTACAAGGCGTTTGCGAAGCGTGTCAATGAATCTACGGTTCTGAGGGTAGTGCACTTGTTCGCTTTCCTTTTTTACGTCCCTTCCTTCAACTTCTATAAGAACGAATGTAACAACCCCGGCAGCGTTCAACTGCCTGATGGTGAACGGATTAACGGCTTCTAGAAACCCCGGCCTGTCAGCATTAGGCGAATTTGGCTGGGATCACGAAGACGGAGACGCACGTCTGAATTAGTTACGTCACGGTCCTCATGTTAAGGCATCTTTAAAGGGACTGCAAGTTTGGTCTAATTTTCAGTGCGATATTCTACTTCTTAAGATATGCTTTTACCTATACTACTTCCTTCAACAATGTGATGAAAATAAACATTAATAATTAGAAGTATCTTGCCGTAAAATGTGCAGAACGCGTAGAGAAAGAAGTCCTCGTTGCACTATCAAACAAAACCAGTGCAGTACCGCCAGCGGGCCTTGGTGCAAAATAATAATAACAGCACGAATACATTTTCCGAGGAATCTACGCGGGCGGACAGCAGATCGTCGCCGGCAGAAACACACAGTGCAGGTAGTCTGGAGGTGTAAGCGCGGCTTGTGGTCCTGCACGCGATGGCAACGTAGCTGTGGCCACGATATTCTTGGGCGTGTACCGTGTCTTGTATGCGTTTAGACGTATACGTATCGCATCTGTCACCACTGCGTTTATATCTTCTTCCATTTTCCCGTACCCCAGCTATAGCTTGTTGGGATTACTCTGCCTAGTTGTCATGTCGACGACGTGTACGTGTAATAAAAAAAGTAAAAAAAAAAAACTCACTATATTTGAGATAAGTCATGCGCCCAGAGTGAGGAAGTGTCCCACTATCGACTATTATGCGTCGTTAAACATCTCCTTACACGTACGTTTCTACAAGATTAAAAAAAAGAAGAAAAAAAAACATGAAAATTGGTCTTGCAATAATTGGCTGTCACTGAATCTTTTACATATGAGATATATGCTAAGCGTAATACATGTTGTAATAATAAAGCAGTTGTGTCAACACTTGCCCAATATTTTTCATGCTTTCCAATAATTTTCAAGCGCTTCCACATTGGCCGCCCAATGTAACGCCTCGAGGGATTTATGTCAGTGATCTTAAATCGCGCGAACAGTACAAATAGCCGCCTAAGTTTTTTATTTCTAGTTTTTTTTCGCTTTTTTTTTCTTCTGCATGCAGCCTAAAATGGCGCAATCAAAAAGGAGTTGGTAAAACTGCGCAGGCAGATTCGTTCGCCGCGTGAATGAGTCTCAGACTGATTGCACACAAACCCGACTGCATTGAGCAAAGCAACCGTCCTGAGAGTTAGACAGTTCTCACATTAAAGAAAAGCCAAAACCAGTACTCGCAACTTGTTAAAAGTTGTTGCTGCCTTCCTCCTACCCTTATCCTCTGTATAGTCTTATTTTTATTCCCCACTGGTGCTCGCTCGCTATCACGGATATCGCAGTGCTAGCGCGCGGCTAATGACAGCAGAGTCGGCCTAATGGTCGAACCCGCGAGGCGCTTGGGCATTGCTTAGATGCGCTCCCCATTCATCAGCCTTGACTCCACGTCGACCATAGCATGGCCGCACGCGCAGCAAGATGCCTCGGTTGCGAAGCGGGTGCTGCCAAGGGCGCGCGCTCTGGCACGACCGCCTCGCTTGGGTAGCCTATATAACCCTCTACAGGGCTAACTGTATGGAAACACAACATATACTCCAAGAGCTGCATTTACGCTCCACCCAAGCGTTAGTAACCCGAAAGTTATAAATATCGATTGTTACCTTGAACTCGTTTTCAGCGCATGCGATGAGCAGCCGTTAGTTCGGCCACCGTTAAGATGATCGTATAGAGAAAGCGTGGTAATGACTATTAGCCCCGGAACGCCTTTGTATTAATGAGACGGCCGATTATTGGGACTACGGCAGCTTGAATGGCACTCAAGAGATGTGAATTCAAACTGTGCGTGGTAATAACACATTAAACTGGCCCCAGCAGCAGCAACGTTCCGGGCTTCGTGGCACATAACACAAGTTCCGCGCTAATATAGTCACGCATGTACTTTCGAAAGGTTACTGGTGGCTCAAGTGCACCTACAAATTTAAAATAAAGCCCTGGAGAAATGTAGCAGAGGTACGTACTAGGTTAAGCCAATGCTTTTCGTAAATTTGGAATTGTTATAAGCATTTCGTCTGCGGCTTCCTCAAATGGAGTGGCATCTCATCCCCCCCCCCCCCCCCCCCCTGCGTTCTATGCTTGATAACAGTTATAATTTCCACGAACCCGCTTGGGAGCAGTGCTACATGGTTACTGGAAGAGCAAAAAGCTCTAAGCAATCTAACTTGATGCATAATCCTTGCAAGGCGAGCTCCCACTTTGTTATAGTTAGTATCTGTCATGGAGGCTCAGTGGCTGTATAGAGTGTCCCAGTTAACGTTAGCCAAGCTCTTCAACAACAAACATATATTTAAAAACATGGTGCAAGTTCTTTGTCTGTCTGTCTGGTGCAAGATACGATTTTAAGACTTAAGGTATTCGGTCGTCACACCTCTGACGACCAAACACCGTCGGTCTTATAATTGTATCTTGCACCGTGTTTTTGTAATATATATATATATATATATATTTTTTTTTTTTGAACAGCTTGGCTAACGTATGCTGGGACATACAATATACATAACGTTCAGCTGCGGAGTGGAACGTCATGGGTTTGCTTCCCGAGCCCGGCAACCGCAATTTGAGGGGATGCGGATCACAAAAACGCTAGCGTACCGTGCTTTGGGTGCATGTCAAAGAACCCCATGAGCTCAAAATAGAACCGACGCCTTCCCCTGTGGTGTCCATCATAACTCACAGTGCAGTTTCTGGAAAGTACTGTTCTATTTATTTATTTATTTATTATTATTTATTTATTATTTATTTATTTATTTATTTATTTATTTATTTATTTATTTATTTATTTATTTATTATTTATTTATTTATTTATTACGCGTGAGCGTATACACCCCTACTTTGAAGATTCGCGATGCGGGTGTATGAAGCTTGGCGATAAAAGTTGTCACAGCGCCAAGAATGAGGTCAGCGGCGCAGCTGTCATGGCGAATGATGGATGACCTAGGTAAGAATAGGTGAGCGGCGCTGCGGATGATGTCATCGGCCCCGCTGGCGCGGTGTCAACTCGCACAGGTAGCGCGGCGCGGAGCAGTGGCTTCAGCGCCCGACTAGCCAGACATAACTCGACGCTCGGAGATGCCCGTAATCAGTTCTGTATCGGCGCTTGGAAAGAACAGTCTGTGCTTCAACGCTGGGAAGTAGTATGGACGGAGCTGGTCCTTCTCGTGATCTTGCCGCTGAACGGCGAGCTAGAAGGACCGAGATGCAATGGAAGCGCCGTCTAGAACAACCTGAGTCTACCGATCCCGAAGTCGTCGCTAAACGCCAAGCCGGGGCCGAACGTGCTCGGCAATAAATTCGGGGTATACGTGCCCAGGAGACCCCCGGGTATACGTGCCCAGGAGCTCGACTAGCGACAAGAGAACCTTCCCACCCTCCCAGTACCGTGCCCAAGTCAACGCGGAAACGGCGGTGCAACGGGAACAGCGTCTGAAGGCGGCCCGAAATTCGAACCGTGAAAGTCGTAAGCGTCGACCGCAGTTTCCCGCAGATCCCCTTCATGCAGATACGTCGTTTGATGTACAACCGAGGATAGTAGGGCATACGGGGACCGGTGGTGAACGCTCTCGTCGAGACGGACACTATGCTCCCAACTCTTCTCCGCAAAGTCGAAGACGACAAGGTGATCCAAGTGGATTGGAAGCGCAGGATGATCCATAAACACGTCTAGCTCTCGGACCTGGTTTCCAAGAACGAGCTGATTCCGTGGCTGGAATATCTCAGAAACTCCCCTGTACCGTTACTACAACATAAAGTTACTACGAACATTTAATAATGTACGTAACTGTGCTGTTTTGAAGTGGGCTATAAATTATAATAAGATAACTAATTATACAAATTAGATAAACAATAAGGGAATAATTAGATAAACAATGACGGCAGAAATTATAAAAAGTACGCTCATGCGAAATACGGGTTCAGTTCGTGGAACGAGGGTCGCATCTTTTTTTTATTTGTGTATGTGTGCGCGGGCGTGTGTCTGTGAGCGAGAGAGTGTGTGTGTGGTGCCGTTTCGGACTTGAATAAACTGACGAGACGTACTTTCAGTATCTATATTTTTTCGGGACAACTTGTTTTATTAAAAGACTCGTTCATATCCACTTTCAGTATGAATAAGCACTGGAAATACACGTTCTAAACAGGAGAGGCACAATGTAGTATTCAGCTTCCTCGTACCAGCCGCAACGCGCATATTTTCAACACGGCACAAGCTAAAAAAATAAAAAAGCTGCTGCTCGTATTGCTCACTTTAAAGCGAGAAATGCTGAATGAGCATCATACGCTGCCACTCCCCGCTATGACGCAACCTGTTGGTTTTCGAAAGAGCCACTTGCTGCGTTGAATATGAGACTGCGCTTGCGTAGAGAAAGTAAGTACATGTTTACTCCAAACCCGAATCGAGGACGAGTTCTACTGTATCTCGCGTGCGTCAGAAAGAAAGAAAGCAAACAAGAAGGAAAGAAAGAGCGCCGTGGGAGAGAGGAGGAGAAAGGGACTTCCTAAAGTGTGTGCGCAGTTACGCCTCCATAGGTCTGCCGCTCGCGCGATTTTCCCGCGCCATTCGCGGGTTGCGCGCGAGAGAAAGCAAAGAGCGGCATGAATAAAAGAATGGTAGGCCATATTCCTGGAGGTGGTAGAAGGACGTAGAAGGTGTAAGGAGGAAGAAAAAAAAAAAGAACGAGCCAACAACGGGCGGGACGCAAGTAGGCCGCACGCTGTCCGCGCGCGAATGCGCGCTGCCGAGCAGGCCCGGGCGCAGCAGCAGTGAGCGCGCGACGCATCGCCTTCGATCCGGCAAAAAGGGAGACGGCGGGGAAAGGAGGGTGCGCCGTTTTTCCCCAGCACCCGTCGTCCCCTCCCTCGCCGCCGCGGCGCACATCTTCGCAGCCGGAGCGACCATTTGCGCGCCGGGCGTAACGACTGGCTGCAGCCGGCACATCCCGGAGGCGCATTTGCATTCCCAATTGCATGCGTGATTTTGGAAAGGCTCACCTTTCAGCAGTCGCGCGCGCAGCCCGCCGCCGGCCGCGCGCTCCTTCCTCCCTTGTTTTCTGCCCCGCGCTCCCCCTGGAAAACCAGAAAGTGAGGCGTTGATGCGCGCGTCGAGAGCAACAGCATTCCGTCTCCGTGCGCTACGTGCTCCTTCCTTCCTCGTGCAGCGCTTCCACCCACGCACCGTGGGCGGCTCGTTGAAGAAGTGCGCGACAAGTTCGAGCCTGTTTTCGTGTTTCCCTTTGTTTGTTAACATGTTCATCGAACCCGATACGAACGTGTTCATGATTGCCGCGTTATTACCGTTTTCCTTTCGAGTTATGGTGTTCGCCGGGTCGCATTAAAATCGCTGACTCGGCGGGCGATGTGCCCTTGGGACGTTCTAGCAAGGCGCTGTATTTAACGGCACATAGTTTTTATTACGTAAGTCTTCAGCCGCTAACTACCGCTATACTCGCATACGCAGGCTTATACAGCGGAAGGCGACGAAGTGCAAAAAGAAAAAGGAAAAATTAACATTACGAATATGTTGTAGCCGTATGGGTTGATTAGGCATGTGTTACTGGCTGTAACAGAGCCACTTTGACCCCATGAAAATAATTACTTTTTTTTTCTGACCATATTCACTTTTCCTACGACTACTTCATTGCACAAGTTTCTTCCTAAAATTGAACTCTCTTGCAAGCGGTCTGATTCAGGTTCTCAAGGATAAACAAAAACATACTCAGTACGCTTCTTTTATTTCTGCGTGTGCTCAAAGAGCCATGAAAAAGGTACTGTGTGGCACACTTGCACGGGGGCCCGAGAAAGCCGCCGAGCTCCTAAGCAGCTTTTAACGTGGCAATATAAAGATCGGAGAAAGGAGATAAATCGCAAAGGCTCTATTTGCCAGCATTGACATTGACTACAACACCTGTCGCGCAAATTTTATCCTCGCGGTGTTAAATAAGACATTTGCGAGCGTCGCATTTGAAACAGACGAGAGTGCGCATACTCTCTTTTTCATTACACATAGCGCGCATATTCACCAAGGAATAAAGTCGTCTTAGCAAAACTTTTTAAACACCGTGCCTAATGCACCATGTAGCGCACCGACACCGCGAGCGTGCCCGTCATGTTTGACTCGTCAACAAAAATTAACGAAAAGAACGGACGCGCGTTGACAGCGTGCGTCCAGAAAGAGAAAGGAAAGCACTAACACAGTTGAATGCGCAGAGGGACTCATAATAAAAGCGCGACACTTTCAAGAAAGAGGAAAATAAAAGGTCGCGTTTCTTTTTAATGAGCACCCAGCCAGTGAGCCGCTCCACGAGGGCTTTTATCCGAGGCGGCCATCTTTGCATCAGCGAAGTGGACGTCTTTAATTAAGCGGAGGAAAGCACGTCCGCGGGTGCTTTCGCAAACTCCAGAGTATTTTCTGCTTAACGGGTCGCGAAAACAAAGTGTGGGGCGCGCGCTTATTTTGCTGTACCGCGTGCGCGGTTCCCTTTGCGAGCGCCCCGCGCATACGTACATACTTTTCGGTGCGCTCTTCATCGCTCTTGCTCGGTGCCCCTCATTTGTTGCGCGGAAGGTCAAATCACGGACAACTCAGCCCCGCGCCTTTGTATTTCGCCGGGGCCGTCACGTCGAGTCCTTCCCGGCGACAGCGACGCGGGCCGCTACAAGCAAATTCCTAATTTAATGAAACCGCAACATTTAGAAAGCACGACCATCAAAAAGGCCGTGGCGCGTACAGCGACCCGGCACAGTGCTCTCTCCCCTTGTCTCGGTGCCAGCGGGCGTGTGTCTGCGCGTATCATGGCGCACGCGCTTCTCGTTCAGCGAAGCGCGTGATTTAAAGCCAGCGCCGAAGCCGAGAGGCTCTGAAATAACCACACAGAAGCGGCCGCTAAACAGTAAAGCCACTCAAACGAAAATTAAAGCACGCCTTTCTCAATACTCGCTCGAGGAGAAGACTTGTTTCTCCGAGGAGTAGAGTGCGCCCCCCGGCAAGCCACGCTTTTGTTCGTCAATTAAGAGGATGGTAAATAACATTCGCTTTCATCGTGCCGAGAAGAAAGGCGGCCCGCTCATTAAATGCGGGCAACAGGCCTCTCCTTGGAAGCGTTGTTCCCTCCCCGGCGAAGAACATTTTGAGTTGTTGGCTTCTTCGACAGATAGCCGTAAATTGCATTTTTCGTCTAAAAAAAAAAAAACAAACGAAGTAACTCGAAGTCTTGAAGCTTCGTAGGAATAGGATCGTGCGAGGCAGCGCATGAGCGCTAACGTTTTCGACCTTAATAAAACAGACTCCCTTTATTCCAGCCAAGGCGAAACGCGCTCCGAGTGCCTTCCTCGCGTTTCGAAGCTCTTTGAGTCTCGCGCACGCACTGCACACAAAAGATGATGTACGCGTTCAACGCAAGCTTGTTTCTGGCTCAGCGGCGAATACTTGGCACCGTATTAGTCAAAGACTGTTGAGACTGGCAGTGTATAATAGCGTGCTGCTTCAGCATGCCATTCCGCAAATTGAGATTGCGCAGCTCCTTGGCGCCGCACAGCTATAGTTCATACGATAGCAGTCGGGCAACCTCATCTCTCTTTTCGCTGAATCAGAACAATGCCCTCCCCTTTTTTCCAGAACGATGTTATTAGAAGTAATAAGAGCCCTATAAAGTTGTTTATTTCACGTCATTTAATGGTAATCGTATGCATCCCCTATTAGTGGCGGTGCGGTGCCAGGTAACCTATATAGGTGTTACATGATTTTGTTTTAAATTATAACGGCTCATTTTATTCAATAAAGAGGAAAAGCACTTAAGCGCTGCATTCATCGTAAACCTTAGCGCGAACTGGAAGCAGACAGAGAAGCGAATACACAAATATTTAGCCCTGTATATATGTATGTGCACACGTGTTTCCTTCACAGTCTGCGTCTATAGTCCGGGCTAGCGTTTACAACAGCATGGATTGCAAACTCGCCCCTACTGATACACTTGTGAACATCTATTTTTTTTTTTGCGTTTTACTGCGACAGCAGTTTTAAAGCTTGAAAATAGATTTGCTCTGTTCGTCTATCGGTCCTTTTCTTTACTCCGACGACCACGCCGGCCGTAATCGTCATCGTCGTTATCGCGTCGTCTCCAGGCCTCTTCCTCAACTCAACTCATCACATCAACTCAACTTCATCCTCATCACAGAGTGATGCGAAAGAAAACGTTAGCCACAACCCTCACTGCATGCTTGCGCTGCAGGTGGCCGACGCCCCAGCAAACCGACTTTCATCGCGCGGTCTTTTGAACCACAAAGTATTTAGAGCCAGTGAGTGTGCACCTATGTTTTTCGTAATGAAAGAATACATCACTACACAATGGCTGTATATAGAATGTCGACTCATAGGTATCGCTAAAGCGGACATACACGCTAATAGAAGAATGCGTGATGTTATTCAACAGCTTCCTTTTTCCAGATATCCCATGTTACATACCTTCATGTATGTACGTAGGTAGAAAGAACGGATGGTAAACAAATAATCGCTGACGCGCATAAAGGAATACTCTGCGTGCCTCCGCCCCTGGTATTCGAACTCAAGTCCCCATGGTAATGAGCACTTGAGCCAGACGCATTATCCACTGTGCTATCGCAATTTCACAGATGGTAAATTGTGCAATGTTTCGCACTCCACACAGGCTCTGAGAGTGGTGGCATCTGCACATTTACTTCGGAGACCACAACAGGAAATACGTATAGCGGACGCCTACGACGTCTTGTGCACTGGAAAGAAGTTGTCCGTGAGTGGCCTGCTGCTGTCGCAGTAAATGACTTCAGCGCCAAAGGATTCGCTGAGGTCGGCTGGCCTTTTTGTGGCTCTCTGTTAAACACTAAGTTTTACAGAGAGAGATACATTTATTATAATAGAAAAGCCGACAGATCGTCCTGAATCAAAGTTCTGGTGATGCAAGCTCTCTGCGCTTACTCTGTTACTATAGTTTTATGCTACTAAACACAAGGCCGCGTGGATACGAACGCTCCTGGACCGATATTTTGGCGCCTGTTATGTACCCAGGGATACAATCTAATCCTACGCCATCTAATAAGCCGTCTCCCATTCGTCAGACGCTGCATGCTTGTTCTAGGGCATTAAACTCCATCAGTTGATCAATTGATCACTACGAACGTTCATCACGCCCCTCCCCCCCATGGAACCTCCTCCCCCACCACGGTCCCCGTTATTACTTCTTTGCGGACACTACTGCCGCACATGCCTACCCTGCTTGTGTTGCACTCCGTTCTGAGGGAAGAACTTACAAGCTAAACAGCTCAGCAGTCCAGACCTTAGTTTTCTCAATGTAATACGGCACTATGCTTTAAGGTACAAAATTGGACGAGCTGGTTCATACTACCTTCATACTACCTATACCAAATATGACGGGTGCTGACTACCAAGCGACTGCCTAAATTATTGCGGCGCAATAATTAACTATATAGCATTAAAAACATTCACACATGAAGATTAAAGCCACGAAAGAAAGTTCGAACACATTTTGTCCCGTCACTTGTAGTCATATGGAAATATTGCGCTGCGCTAGAAAAAAAAAAAAAAGCTCGCTAAACGCTCACTAGCAGTGTGAGGGTTTAAGAATGCGTTTTGCAGGGCATCTGCTCAGTCGAGTGCGATCGAGCTTTGCGGCACAAAGAACTGATTGAGAACACCTGCCATAGCCGGATGGCCTTCTATGAAGCTTGCCAAAGAAGTTGCCCGCCGAAACACATATACGTGAAAGAGGAAGGAAATGTAAGACACTGAAGACCACTCTGCGCTACCCCGTACGTGGCACAGTACGAAGAAAGTCGGAGAGAGGTGCCCACGGCGAACCACAGTGTCAACTATGCCAAAAGATGAACGCTTCAGAGCCGTGCGTAGCAAGAAGCACGCAAATTGCTTCAGCTAGAGCTGCAAAAGCGTCATATACCAGCTTTCGTTCTCGTCCATGCAATCATGCGTATATATAAGGCAGACTTTTAATGACAGGCTGAAAGGGCATGCATATTTCGTGAAGGCATCACTTAACAACAATCAAGCAAGTCAATTGAACACGAGTGGATGCCTCCCGCTGTGTGATAAGCGGATCATTCTAGAGAAGCACAAAGAAGTCAACAATGTCGAAATAATTGAAGCCCTGGCGATCAACGAGAGAGGGACGTCACCTGTGACCACGCCCTCGACGTGGCTCCTGATTGATAAAGAGATTGCTTACCTGCGCAGTTAAAATACAAGTCCCGGTACCAAATGTGCCGAAACCTTTTTCGGGGTCTTAATATTCGTGTTTTTATTTGGTTTTGTTACTGGTGCATTATTTATTGCGCTGCGGCAGACAACTGGTTGTTAGTCGGGGCTAGTACTGTTCACTTTGTTTCGCTCTCCTTTCGTGCTGTTCTTGTAAGACAAGCTTGCGTAACATGTACGCATATTTCGTCGAGCTACTTGAGCGTCGGGTGTCACATCCCACAACAAGGTTAGTAGCACTATAGTATACGCGCCCACACAGGCGCTCGAAGACAGACAACAGCACTGGCGTGCCGTGTAAGAATGAAGCAGTGCTGTGAACTACACGCGTGGGTCACGTGAGCGGGCACAGGCAATCGTGGGGCCGGATCAATAGCGACTCGTGTATCTCGTACCAGACGGATGGCAGCTGCGCCGGCATGCCCACACAACGGCCATGCCGGCCGCCCGGAGCCCCAAGAGCGCGCGCGCGCGCGCTGCTTATCGCGTGAGCCACGCAGCCTACATAAATAGACCGGGAAGATTGATCTCCGCTAATGGGTCGCCAGGGGAATCCGGCGACAAGCAGCGGCGGCGCCCTGCGTGGACGGCCGAGGACGACAACAGCTCTTCCTGCACGCGCTGACGACGTGCGCTGATCCGCCCCAGATCACGTGGCAGACGAAGGGGTGCCATGTAGTTCCGCACCAACGAAGCAATCCCCACGCAGCTTTGGCAAGAGGGGGCAGCCGTCATCAGATACCTGTCTCTACCGAAGAAAAATTCAACAAACTTTCTTTGGCGTTTTGCAAGTTTTCGGACAACTGTGCACGCAAAAAGAGGCATAGCCGGAGCCCTTCGCGGGCCATCTGTAGCATGTAAAATTCTACGAAGCTCAAGAAATTGAGGGTCACGTTCCCCACCTGCATAGCTTGAAGTGAGGCGTTCAATTTCCGACTAAATTCACAACTTGAATAGGGTATAACAAGAAGCGATTGCTTTCAACACATCCGTCTGATCACGCCAGTTAACCTCACATTCTCCTAAAACAACTATCACGCTCACTTAGTATAGAGTTTTGGCGGACCCGAAATTTCGTAAGGGTTTTCAATACGGAGCTCGGAAATAGCAAAATCCGTAACACTCTCTGTCACGTCTGTAACGACTGGTAAAATAAATGACACAGATAATAACCCAGAGAAGTGTAAATACGTGGTTTGGAAACATAGCAGTGTAGAGCAGAGCCGGCAATGGAGGAGGAATAAACTTTATTTAAAGAAATGAGCAGACGGCAAAATCGTCCGAGGTGGGCGGCGTCCCTAGTCCAGGATGCCGTGGGCCTGAGCCGATAGCTTGGCCCTGCTCACCAGGCGATGCTGGTCTTCAGGGCTCGGGCTTGTCAGCTGGACCTCCCACTGCTCGACGGTTGGTCCGGTGATGGGTGGTGTCGATGGGTTTTGTCGACATTCCCATACCTTGTGGTAGAGGGTATTGGGCGCAGAGCAGAAGGCGCATTTGTGAGTATAGCTGGTAGGATACATGGCGTGTATCAGGGTGCCGTGCGGGAATGTGCTGGTCTGTAGTTTGTGGAAGATCACCGCCTCTTCTCTTGTCAGCTTGGGATGCGGGGGTGGCTAGATCCTCCTACCCAGTCTGTAATTACTCAGGATATCGGCGTATCTTTTCGGGACGCTATCGTCTTGGTCTACCGGTGCTCGTGAACCCGGTGGGATAGCCCGGAGAATGTGATCTCGGGCAGTGGCGTTAGCCGCTATATTACCCGCAAGGGACCCGTGTCCCGGCGCCCAGACAAGGTACAGTTCTTGAAAATTGTCTAGTTTTTCGAGGATGCTCAGGGCTTCTTTGGAAATGCGACCCTTTTCGTAATTTCTACATGCTGTTTGTGAGTCCGTGATGACTGTGATGTGATCTTCCTCTGGCTTGTTCGTAGTGGCCGCCAGGGCTATCGCCATTTCTTCCGCTCAGTCGATGTCTGGAGTGCTTACCGAGGTAGCTGCTACCTCTTGTCCTTGGCCGTTGATCACGCTGATAGCGTAGGCCGCTCTGTTCATGTACTTTGCCGCGTCGGTGTATCGGACTTCTCCTTGTTTTGGTCCTTCGTAGGCCTTACGTAGAGCTTGCATTCTCGCTCGCCTCCTTTCTCTGTTGTATTCAGGGTGCATGTTTCTCGGGATGCTGGCCACCGTGATCTTCTCCCTCGGGGGTAGAGGAATCCACTGTTTTCTGGACTCATATTCGACTGGGTAGCCCAGTCTTATTAGGATGTCCCTGCCCATGCTAGTGATCTTGAGTCGCTCTATCTGGCTCGTCTTGTGGGCCTCTGCTAGTTCCTCCCAAGTATTGTGGATGCCAAGGCTGAGTAGCTTCTCTGTCGACGTCATCGGTGGAAGCCCCAGTGCCAGCTTGTAGGTCTTTCGTATTAGGGTGTTCAATTTGTCTCTCTCGCTGTTCTTGAGACCTAGGTACGGGGTGCCGTAAGTGACTCTGCTGATTATCAGGGCTTGTATTAATCTGATTGTGTTCTGCTCTTTCAGGCCGTGCTTTTTGTTCGTCACTCTTCGCACCAAGTGCGCGACTTGGGTAACTGTCGCTTGCAGCATTTTAATGGCGGCGATACCGGCACCATCCTTCTGGAAAGTGAGGCCCAGAATATGGCGTACGTCCACCTTGGGTATGTTGACTCCATGTAGGGTCAACGTTGGGTCCAGTGTCTCCTGCGGAGGCCGCCCTCTTGTCCTCCTTTTGGGGATCAGGAGCTCCGACTTTTCCGGCGCGCATGAAAGACCGCAGCAGTGTAGATAATGCTAGGTCCTGTCGATGGCTTCCTGCAGGGCGTCTTGTTGTTCGCCCACCGATCCCGTGCACGTCCATATGGTCAGGTCGTCTGCATACGTTGCGTGACAGATACCCCTGATGTTCTCCAAGAGGTTCGGTAATCCCCTCATCGCTATATTGAACCGCAACGGGGAGATCACCGACCCCTGCGGGGTTCCTTTCTGCGGTATTTGGAACTTCTAGGTCCTGAGGTTCCCCAGGTCTATGGTCGCCGTTCTACCCGTCAGGAAGTCCCGGGCGTAGTTGTATGTCCGCCGTCCGCAGTTGGTATGCTGTAGACTGTTTAGCACTGCTTCGTGTGAGACGTTGTCGAAGGCTCCCTTCACGTCGAGTGCCAGGATGGCACTCTTGTGGCGTGTGCTGAGGCGGTCGATGACTTTTTCTTTTAGCTGAAGTAGAATGTCCTGGGTGGAGAGGTTTGGCCGGAAACCGAACATAGTGTTCGGCAGGTGCCCCCCTTCTTCCAGGTAAGGCGAGAGTCGATTGTGGACCATGTGCTCGAAGAGTTTTCCCGCGCACGACGTGAGAGAGATCGGGCGCAGGTTCTGTAGCTTGATGGGCTTGCCGGGTTTCGGGATCATCGTTACATCCGCGTGCTTCCAGGAAGCCTGTATACTGCCGGTCTCCCAGCTTTCATTGATATATTTAGTAAACTCTCCATCGCTCCATCATCCAGGTTATGGAGGGTCTTGTTCTTTATTTTATCCCTGCCGGGCTTCGTGTTTCTCGTGAGATTTCTTAAGGCTACCACGATCTCCGACTTGGTGAAAGGTTGGTCAAGATCCGGATTGGGTTCCCCTCGTACTCCGGGTGAATGACTGGCTGCGCCTTCCGTTGTTGTTCGTCTCCGAGTTATTTCCCGGTGATGGCTTCGAGCACTTCTTCCTCGGTGCCCTGGAAGTTGTGTATAAGTCTTTGTATGTGTTGCCCCGTGACAGTTCTTGATTCCGTCTACGCCAGAAGGGTCTTTGGAATGGCCCAGATCTTTCTGTTGCTGAGGGTTCCCTGTAATTGGTCACACACTTTATTCCAGTTCTGACATCCGAGTTTTTCAGCATAATCCTCCGCCTGCCGCGAGACTGCGGCAATGCGGATCTTGAGTTTACGGTTTCTCTTCTGCTTCTTCCATCTCTTCAAAAGTCCTCGCCTGGCCTCCCAGAAGTGAAGTAGGTGTGGGTCGACTTCGGGATTGTCCTCAGTGAGTTGGATGGTCTTTGTGCACTTGGTAACCGAGTCCATCATGTTCTTGGTCCACTCCTCGATGTCCTCTAGGCTTCTGAGATGTCCATATTTCCGGAAAGCGGGCCAGTCCGTAATTTTGGCTTGACCTAATCTCACGGGTTTTTTATGCATGATTTCGGTCTGGATGATGTGATGGTCACTGCACAAAGTCTCGTCCAGTCTCGACCACTCGACTTGCCTTAATCCAGTGGAGAAGGTCAGGTCTGGGCTGGTGTCTCTGGAGACACTGTTGCCGATTCTAGTTGGTATTTGAGGATCGGTCCACAACGTCGGCTGGTTGTGTTGTGCCGCGTTGTGCACGTCCATACCCTTCTTGTTCGTTGATCGGTAGCCGCAAGCCACGTGTGGAGCGTTAAAGTCGCCCACCACAAGGAGTTTTTGACCCTCCGTGACTTTCTTCACTTCTCTCAGGAACTTGTCCAGCTCCTTAAGGGTGTCGCGCGGAGGACTGTATACAGTCCGGATGTAGAGACTCTGCAGGGTTTTCTTGTGAGGAACCAGCTTAATCAAAGTGTGTTCGGTTCTGTGGTTGATTTGGTGCTGCTGCGTCGTGTGATGTTTCTTGATCAGGACGGCGGTCCGGGTACTTCCTGGCGCAATGTGCGTTTCTTAGCCGCGCATCATAATATTGTTGGTTTCTGTTTCCTGTAACGCGATGACGTAAGGTTGGTGTAGGGTGCATAGGTGAACTAAATAATAATAATAATAGTGCAAAGCAAGGTGTTGCAGAGTTAGCATGTTTGCTTTGAGTTTGATGGTACGCGATTTGAAACCAAGGTCAACACAGTCTCCCTGACTACCCGGAGGCATCATCACAAATATTATACAAGAACCTTTGTTTTCGCACGCAATACTTCACTTTCAAGACGTTACCAGTATTCGATGCGGAAAGTACGGCAATATGGGAAAAAGAAAAAAAAAGAGCGTTCACACGACATTTTACTGACGAGCTACACCCATCGAGATTGCACACACGAAATACTTGGACAATATTACAGATTTTAATTGCAGCTGATATGACGTGAAAGTGGAAAATGCTCAACTGAGAGACAACAACGAGGCACAAGTGTCTTATATCACAGACCGTATTTTGCGAAGCTCATTTTACCTGTACCTGCAGGTTTGGTTCCTCTGTCACCAGAATTTGCGTACAATTTAACATGCGATAGCATGTTAAGCTTGAGCGTATGCTATATAATTTTGCGAACTGCGAATTTCTTTTTTTTTTCCTTCTTCTCTGTACGGTCTACTATTGCAGGCTGCATCATGTGACAAGGGGTTATGACTTCGTCCGGCGTTTTCCCTTTAGTCTTTGTTTCCAGCAGAAATACTGTTGCATTACTCCTGCAAATAAACATGCTTGATATTGACTTGACATATGTCCGCTTTGAACTATTTAGTAAATACAGTTTCCATAGCTGCAAAATACGCTCCTTTCTTTCTTTTTCTTTTTTTTTTCGGGTGGAGTTACGGTTGGACTGCACTTCGTTAAGAACGTTAGCGATTGTCGCCCATATATTAATAAAGCGTACAACAATCTGCTAAAGCCCACTATAGAATTTCGGTGTTTGTTTTGTTTTACATGGAACACTTCATTTAAATTAGTTTAGTGGTTGCCTACGGGTTGCATTCGGCGTTCTATTGACAAACATGAGTTGACCCTTTAGTAAATCTTGCTTTTAAATTACCTTAGTGCAGCCGATTCTTCTAGTGCGTCCTTCAGCCTTTTTATTTGCTTCAGGGTATCACTTCCTCTTTAATTGGTGCGGAATAGTTGTTTGCAGCTGTTTCCACAAAAGAATCAAGTGCCCGAGTTTTGATGATATACACAGTTGTTGCTACCACCAAGAATCGGTGGCCCTCGACAAAATTCTGGTTTATGCTGGTTACATCGGCCGATAGTCATCATCGCAGACTTGCCTTGACGAAACACATGCCATCATGAGCAGTCTGGTAGTAAATGTTTCCGGCTTTTTAAGTTAGCGACTGTGGGTTGCGGACAAGCGCCGTGATGGCCTGATGACTTGGTTGCGTTGAACTCGTTGCGTGAAGGCGCAGGCGAAACCGCAGCCTATTCCGTAGCACGGTATTCCATTTAGACATAAAAAATAAAGTGTTCGGTTGCAAACATGTGCCAACCAAAGACGTGTAATACGGAGGAGCAGCACAGCTATCAGGATCGCTTCACGGCCGGTAAAGTGGTGGCTATTTGCAGTGATCGAGAAAGGGCAGCGAATAGTTGCTCCCATTCGCATTCGCGAGCGCGGCATCAACCTCTATTTGCACAAAGCTCTTGGTCGCGAGCAGTGCGTCGACTGATGTAGCGCCCTCAGTATTCCATCGCTGGTAACGATAGTTGACATTTACACAAGCAGCCCTTCATACAAACGCATTAGGCTTCGAGGTAATGGATGTTTTATGTATAGATATGGCCAACATTATGTCTCTGAGAAAGTTCGTGAATACGTAGTCACATTTGCATAACGCATTCAGTCATATAGGCGGCAAACATAATGCTGACAGTGCAGGCGGCACAATGACAAAGGCCTTTCTACCGCGTCCACCTTGTTAAGACTTGCTTCGCGGTAGTAGACTCACTACTAGTGTGAGAAACAAACGTGATCTCCACTCATCTGAAAAAGAAAACAAAGAAAAAACAGATAAAATGCTTGTTAAACATAGTTCTTTTTAGCCTTAGAGCTTTTGATAGGGAAAAATGCTAAACAGGTTAAGTTTGCTTCGACTCAAAACATAAAGTGGTGTTTTTCTAACACTTATTACGCGCACATTGATCGTTCTTTCTAATTTCAGAAACAGAGTGGTTTCCTGAACGTTTTCAGCGAAAGATGGAAACATAGCGCTTTTACACTATAGTCCACCGATATCTGTAACGTCGTGCACACACAAAATGTAGCAAAAAACAACAGGTTTCAGATATCCATACTTTTTTCGCCCACCCACGCATCTTTCAACATAAACTGCAAGCTGAAAAACATGCGTAGAGATGGCAAGGCCAGTAAGCCGAAATAAAGTAACACATCACGACGGGAGAGAAGCATCGCAGAAATGACTGTCTCCCAAGCTTTCCAAGTTTCCTTGTGGTTCCAAGCCACGAACATAAAGGAAACGAGACAGCAAAGGCGTAGACACGCTACAAAAGAAAAAAAAAAATTAAAAAGCAATAGCATGGCACAACGTGCGCTCTTTTATTGGGCTTGTATTTGGGTCCGCTGCACTGTTTCCCTTCTTTCTCGGCGCCGGACTGGCACATACGGGAAAGCGCGCTTCCTGCCTCTGGTGGCCATGGCTCCTAGTTTTTATGGGAAACTGTTGCTCCCCGAACGCGGCGCACTCACGTCGTCCTCGCCGAAGAAGGAGAGCCCCCTTCCGAGGGATAGATACAGGACCGCGAGAGAAAAGAGCGCGGCTGCGGTGCCCAACGCGAATCGGGCTGCAGCCGAGGCGCCGAAGGAAATAACGAAAACGAGGGTGGTACCCACGGGGCGAGCGCTCCTTTTGTCTGATTTCTGGCCTGCACGCTTCCTCTGTCTTTGTTGCGTGTGTTCGCGCGTGAGCCGATGTCTATTTCAAGCGCTAAAGGAGGAAAGGCCAACTCGGACAGGGCGCGGAGAGGTGAGAGGGCGGTCAGCAACTCCCTGAAACACCCGCGGCCACGAAGGGAAATATCGAGGCAACAGCGTCAGTGAAACAGAACGGGGAAGTCGTGGAAAGACGGCGGGGGTCTTAAAGCGGCGGGAACGTAACAAACCGAAGGCCCACCGCCGGTTACGCGAAGGCACGGAGTGAAAGAAAAAAAAAAGAAAAACGAACGGCCCCAAAAGAAGCCAGAGCGGAACGTGAGCCAGCCGAGCAATAAGCGCCACCTGTGAACACGGTATTAAGTTTTTCGGCGAGGGGAGCAGCAAGCAAGGGTGCGACGGGCCGCCGCAGTGGTGCACCTCCCCACCCTCTCTGCTGGCTGTTGCCTCGGGGCGCTGGCGAAGCATTTCCCCGGGGACATTTCCGTGAATGACGTCCGCCGGCAGCGGCTTCCGGAGTTATTGGAGACATGAAGTCAGAGAGGCCGCTTCAAAATCGCTCCGGGCGCCTTTTGCAGGCGGCGAGCGCGCGCTGTGTTTACTTCCAGCCTTATTAGCTGCCCGGGGCACAACAGGCGCCGACAGAGCACGCCGCGCGGACAAGGAGCGCGCGACAGGAAGAAATGCAGCAGTCGGGAAGAAGGTGGGAGAGGAGGAGCCAAGGCGAACAGCGTGTACCACCAGCCGAGCCTCGCTGAGCACCGCGGTCATCCCTCACGTTTATAGTGCGCGAAGGCGAAGCAGGTTAAAGTTGTAAAGATAGGGAAATCGTAAACGAGGAAAGTGTGCCGGCAGTAACAATTTAAGCGGTCGGGAAGGGAACGGGCGCTCAGGGGCAACTGGGGAATAGGGGAGACGCAAAAATAAAAGCAAGCAGAGATAAGAAACGCGTTTCGGCAAAAACAAAAAGAGGCAAGGGAGCACACTGGTGCCGAGGGTGCGCAAAAGGGAAAAGGGGCCGCGGCGGGAGGAAATGGACTTTTTTTTCCCCAGCTTCTTCCTTTTAATATTCGCCTTGCAGTGCGAGACTCCTCACGCCCTCCCCGCTTTTTTCCTCGGCTTCTTCGCGTTTTGTTATCACCAAGGTGGCGAGGTACACTCCAAGTGCACCGCGACCCGGAATTACTGGTCATTCACTTTTTCTTCTTCTTCTCTTTCTTCTTTTTACTGCAATGGCAAAAGAAATATTATCTGTGGATCCCAGTACCTTGGAAAACAGCCCCAAAGAAGAAATGCATACAAGTTTTCCCTTCCGCTTCGATTCCTGCTCCCGGTGTCCTTACTTTTTGCTTTTTATTAAAGTAAACTTACAATACATTCTCATTTATTACATCTACTTTCGTCATGGTAGTTGGAGCTCAAACGTTCGCACCAATCATTTCAACTGGAAGCGTTAATTTGTAAAAACAAATTACAGCCTTGCATCGCAAAAAAATGCCTCATCTGTGCGAAGTGCCGACTATACACAATCGTTTAAAATATTTTCGAAACTGCCAGACTTGCGGAGATATTGCCTATGTTTGCTTCTAGCTGTTCAATTCAGGTAAACGACCGTATAGCGCATATGCCCATTAGGTTTCTCAATCACTTTTGTTAATTTTGCTTTTCCCACTCAAATAATAAACTAAGAATTACTGGAGCGTTCAGTTTAGACTGGCAACAAGTTTCTAATACAAATCTGTTTTCAAACTACCTTCCTCTTGTCACTGTGAGAAACGGCGCATAAGAGGACTTTAAAAAGTTCGGTGTTTTCACCGCAATACCCGGTGGTGTTGACATCAGGTTGCCATGCAAAAGCAAAGGAGCCTGTACAACAGCTTTCACTGATTAAGAACAAGCCGTAAGCAATGCGATCTCAAGCTATAAGTAGAAATATTCCGAACTAATAGCACATGATGACCAAGATCCAAAGCTCTGCCCAGTTCCTCTATAAAGGCGGCCGTTCAAAGCCTGATGCCAATCCCGAAATGAAGGAATGAGCGTACGATGTACGAAGGATGGTCGGAGATGAGGTACACACAAGATACATCCACGGCAGCGTGCTTACCAGTATAATCCCATTGTACAGCCTGCAGTGAAATGCAAGTAAGTACGCTCTTAAAAATTTAGATTTTAGATCAATTAAACTATAGGTGGTGACGCAAAAAAGAAGAAGAAGAAGCAGAAGAAAAAGTTGAAAAAAGAAGTTCGACAATATTAATTACACACTCGAGCCACCGTTCAATACAACCAAAGCAGGGTGTTATTAGCTGTACTACGGCTGCACAAAAAATATGGAGAAATAGATGAAGAAATAATAGAAAAAGGAAGAAAAAAGATAAGAAAATGAATGGACAAGCAGACGAAATGGCGTAATGGCTTTTGGAGATAATGAAGTGTACAGTCGTGCAGAGCTTTTCTGTTGCGGTTAGGGAAAAGAGGAGCGCTTCAACCGCTGGCAGTTCATGGGACTCTCGTGTTGTGATACTGTGATGTGATTATCTGCCCTTGTGATCAAAGCCTATCATATGCGACCCGCTATAAAGATCAAAACCCCTTTCTTAAAGAAAGATGGTTGAACGCGAAGCTTTCTCCCATGCAAACTGAATGAAAGTCAAAGTCCAAAGCCAACGAATACGCAACGAAACCAAGAAATGCTGAGCGACCCGATGCGATGCATATGTGATTTGATTGGTTGTTTAGGATTGTATATTTTGAGCGTTGAAGTTGAATGAAGACACATTTCGTTAAGTTGCATATATAGCCTTTATTTTAGATCATGAAGCCGTTGATTACACGCACACATTCACACCTCCACGGACGACTCTACACTTGCACAGTATTGCCTTGTGATTGCTGTGGTAGACGGTCAGAGGCTCTGCCGTTGCCGATACACGGGATCGGCCTTACGGGCACGATCGCGCTCGCGCTTACGTTCGCGTATGGCAGCCTCTTCTGCCGTGCGCTGCACCCGCGGCCTACCCATGGTGACGGCCGGGAATGCATTGCGTGGCGCGCGTAATGCAATACAGTTCATCTGGGTAGCGTGGCGTTACAGTTCCCATTGTTCTTGTCGGTATAACTGCGAATGCAAACTTTAGTGTTCTACGATACGCATGTTATGCGCCGTTCCTCTATTGTGTGCACAGATGCGCCGATAGTTCCATTGTGTAAGTTGGCTTTCCTGCAGTGCGATTTCGGCGCTCACGGACGAATCAGTGAGACATAGAAAGGTTCGATTTAAAATTCCAATCTTGTGACACGGATGAAGTTGGTAGTAGCGCTTCATGTCGCCTCCTCTCTGTTCTTTCAATTGTGGCGCTTAAAACCATGCCTCAACATTGTTAAAGCAGGCTCCGGACAATCACGAAATGTACCTTATTATTAGCGAAGGGAATACGCCGTCAGAAGCGGGCTTCTGACCATAAGTTCCTACGAATTAAAAGCCTTCCGAGTTAAGCCCCTGCTACTGACGGCTTATTCCGAGACGATCTACAATGCCAACCACCCCGTAGCCAAGCCGTGTATTTCGTGCGCCATGGACGCAATAAGTTATTGGTTGCCTCAGCCATCTTGGCAGGTTATGTTGAACATGGAAACCAGAGAATCCCCTCTTTCCCTCGTGAAAGTGCCATGTTGTTTTTATGCGACTTAGAAGCCAGGGCCGCGGTTTTGTAGCGATGCCTTCCGGTTTATTATATACCACTCGGATCATCCACCTTTTGTGGCCGGTTGATCCCATTTGCCAACGCGCGGGCGGAGCGTCGCTCTGACCACTGACCACGCGCGAAAAGCGTGAATAAGAAAAGGAATCGGAAAAGGAATCGGAAAAGGAATCGCTACGGAAAAGGAATCAGCAACGGAAAGGAACAAAAAACAAAAAAGGAATCAGCAACAAAAAAGGAATCAGCAACGGAAAAGGAATCGGAACGAATTCGCGGCGCAACACTTCGTTTTTTTCCAGGTACGTGTTGTATCCACCTCATTGTAGTGAGGTGGATTGTAGTAGGTGGAGTGGACAGTGGTAGAAATTGGAATGGGCAATAAAAAAATTAGCGTAGCTTGCACTGGAGGCGCATGCTAAAGAGAGAGCGGAGCTCATGGGCACCTAGCTAGTCCTGGCTTTTGTGCTACGCTAAGCGCTACCGAGTCAACCCCAGCAATTTTCAAAATTTTTTTGATTATTGATCGATTATTTATTAGCTAATGATGGGTTATCGATTGACTATCGCAAGGTATTGACCACGTATTTGGGCTAGGCTAAGCACTACGAAGTCATCCCCAGCATTTCCCGTAATGTATTGATTATTTGTCGATTATCGATTAGCTATTGATTGGCTATCGTTTGGCTATCGCAAGGTATTGGTCACGTATTTGAGCTAGGCTAGTGGGGCTATACTAGTCCAGGTACAACCAAACTAGGAAGGTACACTAAGCTTCATCAAAGTCAATCCCTCACCTTAACAGTAATTGGCCACCCTGGTGCAGTATTCGGCCACTACCTCCCTCATGACTCCGACAGATAACCCATGGCCCTCAGACCCCAGCGGCTGCGGAGCACCTTACCAAGGCGGCTGTCAGACCTGCAACATGGCAGAGGGTGTGAAGAATCTCTGGGTCCGGACAGGCCGCCAATGGAAACTGAACCTGGCAACGTTCAACACGCGCACTCTCTCGAGTGAGGCTAGCTTAGCAAGACTATTTGAGGAATTATCAGGCATTGCCTGGGATATTATTGGCCTTAGTGAGGTTAGAAAAACTGGTGAGGCTTACACAGTGCTGACTAACGGCCACGTCCTCTGCTACAGAGGTCTTCCAGATAACAGAGAATTCGGGGTAGGATTTCTAGTCCATAACAACATAGCGGGCAAAATTGATGAATTTTACACCAATAATGAGAGGGTAGCAGTCGTCGTAAAAAAGTTGTATAGAAGGTACAGAATGAAGGTAGTACAAGTCTACGCCCTAACCTCCAGTCACGATGATGAAGAAATAGAACTGTTTTATGAAGATGTTGAATTAGCAATGAGAAAGGTGCAAACTCAGTATACTGTAGTCATGGGCGATTTCAATGCAAAAGTGGGGGAAAACCAGGTTGGTGAGCAAGCAATTGGAAACTACGGCATCGATTCTAGGAATGCAAGAGGAGAGATGTTGGTAGAATTCGCGGAAAGGAATAGGCTCCGAATAATGAATACCTTCTTCAGGAAGCGCAGCAACAGGAAGTGGAGCTGGAAAAGCCCTAATAGAGAAACAAGGAAGGAAATAGATTTCAAGCTCTCTGCCGATCCAAGCATAGTGCAGGATGTAGAAGTGTTAGGTAATGTAAAGTGCAGTGACCATGGGTCAGTAAGGTCTAGGATTTCTCTCAATTTGAAGAGAGAAAGAGTGAAATTAGTCAAGAGGAAACAGGCCAACCTAGACGCAGTAACGGTAATTGCAGACTGTCACAAACCCCGTGATTGAGGCGCAGACGCCGGACGAAATTCCAAAGCCAACTTATCAGCTTCCCTAAAATAATCCCACGAAAGCAAGCACAATTAAGAGTGGGCCCTCTGGTACGCCAGCGAACGCCGGTTGCTGTCCAAAGACCGAGTCAGAGCCCAGAGTTTTCAAAACACAACAAAATATATTCTTCACAAAAGGTAGTTACACACACACTTGCACACTTAGGCTAGACACAACACAATACAAATCAGATGGGTATTCACAAAACAGGAAAATAATTAACGATAAGCACTAAGAGTCCAACACGTAAAGTACAAAATGAAAAGGAACACTAAGTGTCCAATCGTATTCACCAGTGTTGGTCTTGGAGTCAGACGATCTCGGCCTAACTCAGGGCAAAGAAATCTCGAAGAAGGAACTTCTGGAAATGCAGACGCTCGATGAACTCGTCGACTAGCTTGCCGGGGAATTCCCTTCTTCCTCAGGCGCTCGGTCTTCACGTTACATCACTGGTGCGGACTGAACTCGCGAACTCCTAACTGACGATGCTCGCACGGCGGTTATATAGCTTCCACAGATATTCTCGAACTTTCCTATCGGAGTCGTGATCTCGTAGCATGGCCAAAGCTTGGGAACCTTCGAGTCTTTTCTCGTACCTTCGACCGCCGCCGTCGGAGCATTCTCGAGGGGGGGTGATGACTCATCCTCTTGGTGCATGCTCACGCTGTAGTAATGTCTCTCGACTCGCCGGTTGAGAAGGTGTCTCGGCGCACGCGTGTCCTCTCTCTCTCTCCGGTTAACGTCGCTTCGTCGAGGCTCTTCTAGACGTCTCAGCGCCGTTGTTCGCTTTGCTGTTTGAGGCGTATGTGCTCTCCCCCTCTGTTGAAGTTACCGCGGGGCCGGCGTATTCTTTCGCTGGCTTGCGTGACACGCAGCGCGCGCTTGGATTAGGCGCTCTTTTGTGACACAGACCAATTCAGGCTGGTGTTCGCAAACAAATATGCAGCTTTAGAACAGTAACATGAAGAAAACATAGAGGTAATGAATGAAACCGTAACTAGGCTGATCTCAGAAGCAGCAATTGAAGTGGGAGGTAAGGCACCAAGGCAACCAGTAGGTAAGCTCTCCCAAATAACAAAGGACCTAATAAAGAAACGGCAGAACATGAAAGTGTCAAACTCGAGAGATCAGATAGAATTCGCTGAACTGTCAAAACTGATCAACAAGAAGAAAGGAAGGGGTATTCCAAATTATAACGTGGGAAAGATTGAGGAAGCCGTAAAAAATGGACGCAGCATGAAATCAGTAAGAAAGCTTGGCACAGGACAAGGCAAGATGTATGCACTGATGATGATAAGCAGGGTAATATCCTCAGCAATTTAGATGACATAGTAAATGCAGCGGAAGAATTCTATACTGACCTGTACAGTCCCCAAAACAGCCAAGCTACTTTCATTCGAAATAGTGATGAACCGGCTACAGAGGCCCCTTCTATAACTAGCGATGAAGTTAGAAGGGCCTTCAAAGACATGACCAGGGGAAAAGCTGCTGGAGAAGATGGAATAACAGTAGATTTAATCAAAGATGGAGGAGATATCATGCTTGAAAAGCTTGCGGCCCTTTACACGCAATGGCTCACAACTTCAAACGCACCAGAGAGCTGGAAGAACGTGAACGTTATACTAATCCATAAGAACGGAGACATTAAAGAATTGAAGAATTATAGGCCCATTAGCTTACTTTCAGTATTGTATAAAATATTCACCAAGATAATTTCCAATAGAATCAGGGCAACACTTGACTTCAGCCAACCAAGAGAACAGGCTGGCTTCAGGAATGGATATTCTACGATTGATCATATCCATTTCATCAATCAGGTAATCGAGAAATCTGCAGAGTACAATCAACCTCTCTATATGGCATCCATAGATTATGAAAAGACATTTGATTCAGTAGAGATACCAGCAGTCATAGAGGCATTGCGTAATCAAGGAGTACAGGAGGCATATGTGAATATCTTAGCAAATATCTACAAGGATTCCACAGCTACCTGGTTCTCCACAAGAAAAGTAGCAAATTACCTATCAAGAAAGGGGTCAGGCAAGGGGACACAATCTCTCCAATGCTATTCACTGCATGCTTAGAAGAAGTATTCAAGCTCTTAGACTGGGAAGGCTTCGGGGTGAGGATCAACGGCGAATATCTCAGCAACCTTCGGTTTGCAGATGACGTTGTTCTATTCAGCAACAATGGAGACGAATTACAACAAATTATTGAGGACCTTAATCGAGATAGTGTAAGAATTGGGTTGAAGATGAATATGCAGAAGACAAAGATAATGTTCAATAGCCTGGCAAGGGAACAAGAATTCAGGATCGCCAGTCAGCCTCTAGAGTCTGTAAAGGAGTACATTTATCTAGGTCAATTACTCACAGGGGACCCTGATCACGAGAAAGAAATTTACAGAAGAATAAAATTAGGTTGGAGTGCATACAGCAGGCATTGCCATATCCTGACTGGGAGCTTACCACTGTCGTTTAAAAGAAAAGTGTACAATGATTGCATTTTACCGGTGCTAACATATGGGGCAGAAACTTGGAGGTTAATAAAGAAGCTCGAGAACAAGTTAAGGACCGCACAAAGAGCGATGGAACGAAAAATGTTAGGCCTAACGTTAAGAGACAGGAAGCGATCGGTGTGGATCAGAGAACAAACGGGGACAGCCGATATTCTAGTTGACATTAAACGGAAGGAATGGAGCTGGGCAGGCCATGTAATGCGTAGGGTGGATAACCGCTGGACCATTAGAATTGCAGAATGGATACCAAGAGAAGGGAGGTGCAGTCGATGACGGCAGAAAACCAGGTGGGGTGATGAAGTTAGGAAATTTGCAGGCGCAAGTTGGAATAAGCTAGCGCAAGACAGGGATAATTGGAGATAGCAGGGAGAGGCCTTCGTCCTGCAGTGGACATAAATATAGGCTGATGATGATAATGATGATGAAGCACTACCAGGTCATCCCCAGCATTTTCCGTAATTTTCCGAATTAGCTATTGATTGGCTATCGATTGGTTATCGATGACTGTCTAAGCTGAAGTAGTCCCAACCATACTTAGCTAGACTTAGTCAGGTTCAGCTTCGCTAGTTCACAGGGGTATGTTCCATTGAGTTTGGACCCTTTCTGCACTACCGCCAGGAGCGGCCTAGATTTTTGGATTCAGCAGACGCATTACGCCCGGCTTAAACAGCTCCGCTGTTAAAACCTATATGTGTGATTGCCAACTTACGTCAGCCCGCGCCGACAAGTATACCCTGGGGATTGTTTCTAAAGGATATTTGTACCCGCTGTCCACCTTGACAGATTTTTTGGAGTGACTTCAACGCTCGCCGTTCAGATTTTGGGACAGCCTTGTCGGGCGTCGTACAAAACAGCTGGTCGAAGCTCTATATTTTGAGCTCTGTGTGGCGTAGGATGGAAATCCGACTTTCTTCGGTCTCTCAGATTCATTTAATCAATGTATCACGAGATCGATGACTCTATGTCTTCGTCGGTGACGGCTCCTGATCGTATGGGTAGCGGCCACTTCCTCCATCCTTTAGAGCAGTTGAAGTTCGTCTCCTGTCACCAAGTGGGTATATGTATAGGAAGCCCCGGACGAAGTCTCTGGCGATCTTTTCGCAGACATGCTGCGAAGCAAGGAGGCGGATACCACTCATATCAAACTTCCAGGTCAATTATCTGGCCAGAATTTTAAAGTTAAAAAACAAGATCTCTTGCTGTTCGACAGAGGGCAGGTGCCGGATTATGAGAAAAAAAAAAGGGGGGGGGGGGATGAGAGATTTATCTCTATAGACGTAGTATAACAGGATTAACTCCACAATTTTCAGATACGCGAACAAACTGGGAGTATTCTGTGCGGGCCTATCTGCATTCACATCGTTGTCAAAAATTTGGAAATATAACAACCGCACTAATTGGAAGCGGCATCAACAGGGATTTTGAAGTCTTGACTATGAAGCACGGCAAGGTGTCACGGTCCCCTAGTGGAGAGATTTGCTGAGTAAAATTCACTACAACACGTTTTATACTAATTTTGCCATCGCCTTGAACAGACGCGTCATTCGCGCTCCGGAAACTGGAGATAGCACTGAGCAGCGTACGACGTCGATGTACTGTGGGCCCTGAGGTTATCAGCAATTAGTTGCTCGTAAACCTGCCTAATGAATGAAGGCACGAGCTTCTGCACTACCTCAATGGGACTACTCCTTGCTGGGCTATTTGGTTTTCATTGTACTGAAAAGATTAATGAATGTGAAATCAAGACGAGTACCGAGGTATAAACAAGTATAAGGACAAACACTCCTCCTGCCTACGTTTTCTACCTCAGTCTTCGTCTTCATTTCGTGCTCATGAATCTTTTAAACTAAATAGGATCTGACACGCGGAAAATGTTTCACAAATCTGGCTTGTGGCGTAAGTATATATAGTGCTAGTTCCGAAGGTCGGAAAATGGCGCAGCGAAATTCATTCGTGCTGCCCGGTATCGTTGACATCTTGCGTGACAGGTTTTCGGTGGTGTTCGTGTACGCAAGACGGCGTTTTGGGTCTATTGAATCCACGTTGAGCACAACAAACAATATGGCCAGCGGGCACTTCCAGTCTTCAAGGATATTTCTAGAGAGTACGCTCCAGGCAGCTATTTTAATCAAGTGAGAGCCATGGGCGTAACAGGTAATACCTTGCGTTGCAACCATGTTTTCCGCATGTAGGTGTCGTTTGAGTCCGACTATGGAATATCTTTACCGAGAAAAGGAGCATTTCCCGTGGAGTGCTATCCCCTTTACTCTTCAACAGCCCCCTGGTGGGTCTTCCAGGGTTGCTAGTCTGTAGAACGCCAGTGAAAAGTGTTGTTCTACATGAATGATATTATATTATCTGTACTGTTGTATAACATGCGGATTGATATGCCGGTATATACGCGGATTGATATGCTGCTGCATCCTGAATTGTGTCCCTATGTTCTACCTCGGCTGGACAGCATAGTTCCATCGATGGTTGTAGAAGGTGCCGCTATTACTGCTGCCCTTCGTAAACTAAAACGATGTCCTGCCCAGAACGGCTGCTCTTACAGACTTGAAGTGCGCACTCCAGCTGTCAACCCGTCCACTTCTCCTTTCATCCGATAGGCAAAGAAAGTCTCGCTTTAAAGAAACTGATTCAATCGCACAAGCAGCGCAGTCAAGCCCCCCGAAAGTGTTTCAAATTCCCAATTCATTAGGGAATCTACTTTCTATATTTTCGGGAGCTTTAAAGGGCGCCGCATTCGTCCAGCGTATTAAAAAAGCTTTATACAATTTTGACTTTCAAGAGGCGCTACAGGCGTAATAATTGCTGGCGATGACTGCTAGACTAAACCCGTCTATTGCAACGTCACCACCACCGTAATCGCAAAACTGGAAGTTCAGGAAACTGGCGCTAGCGCTTCGTAAAGCGAAGGTGTTTATAATACGGGTCGGTTGCTTAGCGCTGGCATAAACTAAGAAAACGCGTCACGATAAAAACAATAAGCAGTTTTCAGCGGTTACTGTGATTCTGAAATCATATGCTGTGAAACCAGTCTCTAATCGACTACCCCCAATGCCCCCAACGTTGCGCAGAACTCTTGCAACGTGTATAGTCTTAATGAACTGTATGTAACGACAGACAGACAGACAGAGAACTTTATTTAGGTCCTGAGGAGCGCTACCGTTCAAGGCGGTAGAGCAGCGGGCCGCTCCCACGTCGGGACGGGTAGGCCGAGCCTCCCCGCCGCGTCGCGGGCCCTTTGGACGGCCCTGAGTTGATGTGGAAGGTCTGAGCTCTTGAGCATGGAGCTCCATTCCTCTTCGGTTGTGCGTTGAGGACCCTGTAATGAGGGGCACTGCCAGAGCATGTGGTCTAACGTACAAGCGGCGCCACAGTCCGGGCATGCTGGATCAAGGGCTTCGATGAACTGGCTGTGGGTATAAAGACTAGGATATGACCTGGTGTGAAGCATGCGGAGGGTAGATGCCTGTGCTCTAGAGAGCTTCGCGTGAGGAAGGGGGAAGACCCTCCTGCCCAACTAAAAATGCTTGATGATTTCATTAAAAGTGAGGAGAACGTCCCTAAAGACTGCTAGATGGGAGTCTGAAGATCCCCCAGGTTGCCCAGCACGGTAAGTCAGTTCGCGTATGTAACGATGACAAAAACAATGGCGACGGTTCGAGCAACTGATCTCGAATTGACGAATCGCGCAGTTTCGAATTTTTGTGGAACACAAACGGTCTATTGCTGCTTGAGCTTCTGTATTTAGCCACTCAGTGAACCTATACAGCTACTGAAAGATCGATTAAGTTAAACCAGTTCATTACAGGCTACCCGTGCGAAACAGCCACGCATATGCTACATAACTGTTTCATAAAAGATCGCTAGCTAAACGGACTGCCTTCCGCATTCGGCGTACCCTGCCAAGCGCAGGGGGGGAAAGGAAGGACCACTTCCTCGCGTTGAGGAAGACCGAAATGAGTTCTGTCAACAGCCGGTGCGCAGGCAATGCCCACTGCATGTGTTCCGACGCCGAAAGGAGAAGACGCAACTCATGGCACCACTTTCTTCCGCCGGAGAATGTTTACCGAGAGGCAACGTCGGCGGGAGAGCATCTGCAAACAGCTGGGACCGTTTCCGCACGCGGTAAGAGGGACACTGAGGCTCGAATGGGGCACTCGTGGCGACAGAGGTTCCTTTAGTGCGCTCAGGTTAAAACGCGAGCAGAATTTACGGTCCGTCGACACCACCGGTGAACGGCGAAAACACGCCAGCGCAACGCGCGCTGCGCGAGACGACAGAAACAAAGCAAAAGAAAGAGGTGGAGTTTGCGCGTAAACGAACGTCAGCCGCGGCTCCGTCGCGAGCGGTAGCAGAACATTGCTGCCGATGCCGTAAATTCAGGGGCCAGGTTTAATTACCGGCCATCGCTTACGAAGCGGTATACGGCTTCCCGCAGCTTCACAGGAAAAAAGGGGAAGGGAGGAGGAGCCTGGGGAGCCACGCGTCGCGGAGGTGAAGAGACCGGCGCAAAGCAAGGTCGTCGCGCGCGCGAAGGGGGCGGCAACTATCCGGCACTTACCGCGGCCTGATTTATGCGATCTTCTTGCAAGCGCGTGCTGGCGCTTTTATGGCGATCCCGCTTTTGTTTTACGCTACCGATCGACGATGTGCTCGAGCTGCCCCCCCCCCCCCCTCCTTCTCTACTCTTTCTCATGGACCACAATACGTGCACACTATGAAAAACGGCGCCGTCGGTAAGTGTCAATAAATGCGAACTCTTGGTTACAATGAGCGAACTGTTTACTGCCTGTTGGCAACGCGCAGCATACGCGCACTTAAGCCTACTGCTCAAAAGAGCTGCGCACTGCTCGCCATATGTAACGTAGTTCCTTTACTCCGAACTTCTGCAACGCGCAACAGTTCCTAACTAATTAGTCCGTAACCGTGCTTTTCTAGACACGAGTAGTAGTGGCTGTATACCCAGCAAAAATGGACTCGCTTCTGCTGACGGCTCACTACATATTTCCATCATTCAGGCCACGTAATCAGAAACAGTAGCCGTGGCGGCATACGCGGAGAACGTCGTGCAGTGCGTCTTACGTGTGATCGCAACAATAATCTCTAATATCCGGCCGAAGTTCACCGACAATCTGACCACATCGAGCAGCGGCTGCAACGGCAACACGACGGCCGGATTGCGTGGCGAGCGCGTGGCGGGCGGCGAACGAAACGGGTTATCCTTCGGACCACGCCGCTGTCACGCCAGTGCCGAGTTACTACTCTTCCCGCGTTGCCTCTGATGGTCCGCTCCGCGTTGGTCTTTGTTTAATACGCCCTCAACTGCGGGGCACGCATGGCGAACTATGCCGCCTGGGGTAGATTTGCATGCGGGGACTATGTATACCCGCCACGCGAAGTGCGTAATTGCGAGAGAGTGCAATTTGCAGCGCTCGAGAATAACCTCTGGGCGAACTCGACTACTTACACGCGCTGCTCGAGGGGGGAGGGGAAGGCCCAGCGCGGCCCATTGTTCGCCGCACCGGCGGGGCCCACGCAAGCGGAGACAGTCGGCACGCCCAACGCCTGATTGGTCGAGGGAGAGACTCGAGCCCCTATCGGATCAGGTACGAACGAACGTCATGAAAAATTCAGCCGCACAGGCCGGGCAAATGAGGCGTTCGTCTTCTTCCCCCCTGGCAGTGATTTTGCCTTTCGTCGTTTGTTTCCTTTTTCTAATTGAGCGCTTTCTTTTCTCTTATTCCGTAGTCACTGGTCCTCACGCGTTGGGCACGGTGGGGCCTGTTTGATAGCACTTTTTTTCGCGGTGGAGGCTAGAAGGAAGGGAAATTTCTTTGCATGAACACGTAAGTTTGCTTTTAAACGCATTAGCATCACAGAGCTCTCCAATCCTTAGCGCCGCAAAATGACCTAAATGCTACGATAAGTGACAAGAGCGGGAACTCTCAGGAGAGTGGTACAAAGCTGATTCGATCTGCTTCAGGACGTGATATCCTTCCAGGTAAATTTGCGTGAAACGCCGGCGCTTCCCTTTCGTTTGCTAGAGAGCCTAACGATCGGTCACTACGTCACAGCACCCCACTTTATATGCGTACACAGTGTTATACATACTATAGTGAACCTGCTTGTACGTTCTAATGAGTGTGAATACGACAAACAGCATTCAATGACGCAGTCCGTGCTGTATAAACTCAGTACGAAACACAGCACAATCAGTTAATTCTAAAATATGCAACTGCTCTTTACTGAATTCATAGGGTGGAATTTCAAAGAAAGAAAGAAAGAAAGAAAGAAAGAAAGAAAGAAAGAAAGAAAGAAAGAAAGAAAGAAAGAAAGAAAGAAAGAAAGAAAGAAAGAAAAGATCGTGTGTAATTAGAAGAGCCAGTCCAGTTGTAGTTATCGTGCTTTTAGCCTCAATTCTATATACTACAGGTGCTCTTCCCACTGTCTCTGTCTGAATATGCTCGAAAATGTGCTCGAAATATCATGCGACCCTATACAGCTAAAAAAAAAAGGTGCATAATTTATTTTGGTCACCGGGCGCTGAAGAAGTAATAAAGCTTTTATAACCAACCTTTCTCGCTCGCTAATTACATAACGAATGACGCACACGTGAGCTGGGCACATTGTAGTGTTTGCTTATAGTTCAAGTGCTTGTAGCAACTCCTTATCATTGTAGCTTCTCTAAGCTCTGAAATAGTGGCAGCGATAGCCGGAGCAGTATTACGCGCAATAAGACACGCAGTGCTTAACACTCCAGCGTCACTTGCACAAAAAGCGGGAGGGCGAATAACCTACGCATCCTTGTCAGGGTGAAAACAGGCAGCCAACACGGTCTAAACGGAACGTTTTAGCACCCGGAACTGGCCCAGGGTTCCGAGGCAAAGAGGAGTCGTAATAGTTGAGCCAGGCCCGCATGCAACTGGACCGAGTATAGCCTTTCGGGCCAGCCCGAGTTTGTCGGGAGGTGCGCACGGGCTCAAAATAACTAGGCTCCTTTCAGCTTTTGGGTATCATATCTTTCTTTTTATTTGCGGGCTTAAACAGCGGGCCTTAAACAGGGAAATTGGGGACAAATCGGGAGTTTTGTTGTCTGGCAGGAGAACCTCAGAGAAATCTGGGTTTTCTGACTGGCAGCCCAATGTTTGAGATTTTTCTCGTAACTATTACACGCGATTAACATATACAATGTCTTCTCTTCTGACACAAACGGTCTAATTAAACAAGCGAAATCACTAATGGCAACATGTAATGGCTAATAGAGCTGCTCGCAAATCATCTGATAAACTGATCTCTACAAATCCATGTTAGCAAGCATTATTAATACTTAAAAAAACCACACGAACAAAAACAACAAATCAAGACTGGTTTGGCGATGACTTCGTTACTTTGTTCTCCGCAATTATTTAATGAAAAAAAAAAAAAAAAAGCACGGAAAGTAGTGAACAGGCGTGTGATTCGCAGGAGGTGTGATGCTTTTCCTTATCTGACAACGCTCTTCTTGATATACATTATCATATGCATTGGGAGCATTTCTGTGTGCATCCTAGATCTGTCGGGCATTTTATTCTTGTCTGTTGTAGTCTTGTTTTACTAGTTCCTAACATATGCTCTTGCAACAAAGGTAATGGAATATACGGTTACCTACTAAGTAGACAACTCAGCTACCCTTCTTTGAACGTAACGTAGTTGGGGAAACATTCTCTCAACGTCAAAGCTACCGTTCGCAATGCAGATCAATATCAGCGCTGCGTTAATTTGCTTCCTAACGCATTGCCGTCGTTTACGTGTATGTGACGTGCGGGAAATTCACTGTAATACGCCATTGCCATATCCGTGTAAACGCGGATACTAAAAATCAACAAGCTTTCTTCACTCAAGGCCGGCAGGCAATCAATTTTATTTTTTATTTTATTTACAAATACTGCTGTTTCTATTTCGAGACATATCAGGAGTGGGTACAAGATTTTAGTACAAACAAACGAACAAACACTAAGATTATACAAACAGACTAACAGGCGATCTGGTTAGGTAATTGCTCAATGAACTCTGCAAAAGGCAATGCGCGTAGCGAACCATCCAAGTTGTTCGATATTTCAACTGTGAATTATGAATTATGAGGTTTTACGTGCCAAAACCACGATCTGATTATGAGGCACGCCGTAGTGGGGGACTCCGGAAATTTGGACCACCTGGGGTTCTTTAACGTGCACCTAAATCTAAGTACACGGGTGTTTTCGCATTTCGCCCCCATCGAAATGCGGCCGCCGTGGCCGGGATTCGATCCCGCGACCTCGTGCTCAGTAGCCCAACACCATAGCCACTGAGCAACCATGGCGGGTTATATTTCAACTGTGTGCGGAAAAAAAGAAAATTTAAAACAGTCTATATGTGTCAAATATATCATATTTTTACACATTCTGGTTTTCGCTTTAGTGTTAAGCGCGAACAAGGCATGTACCATATTTATACATTAACCATAATAATAAGATGATATATCTTGACCACTTGCTCACAAATTGCTCACCTTCATTTACTATTATCTTTTACGAAGGCACAAACTTCCGGGGGAGATCGGGTTAATTCTTATTCCTATTCTTATTAATATTATTCTTATTAATAATTAATCTTATTTGGGGTGCAAAAATCAGGGATTATCTTTTTTTTTACCCAAGAACGAATGGCCCTGCAGGTACGCTCAACCATCACCAAGATATATCGTGTGTTACCCTGATTCCTCCATGCTGCCCACTCGAATCCACGTCGTTCTCGCTCACGTTTCCGCTTCTATTTCTATCAAAGCAGATCGTGAAATATGAGACACGCACAATACGTGCGCTGGAGGGCAAATTAGCTCTTTTGCTTTTCAACGTATACGAAACAACGAAAAGTTACAGTTCTGCAAGAATGACATCAATGACGACAATGCTGTGAGGACGACGACGACGCGGATGCCACTGGGTACAACCAACGCCTCCTAGATAGCACAAGGCCGGTGCACTTCGATTTATGACGTCATGATACCTTGGCCTACTGCCATAGAATCTAATGGGGATGCTCCCGAGGAAGCCGCGGCGATTTTGACGTCGCCGCTTTCGTCACGCCGGGCTTGGCAATAGAAATTTCGGTCCAAGTAGCATGACGTCATAGAGCAGAGTGCACAAGCCTGCTATCTAGGAGGCGTTGGTAGGACCTACACCGTCTATCTCTCTAGAACGCATTTATGTAATCGGAATAGATGCGAATTGCCAGAAATGGTCGTGCACATTGGGCAGATTTAGCTACACGCACGTAGAACGCAACAATGAGAACACCACCGTGGGCCAGGTGCCAAACGTCTATATACGGCGCTCTTACACTCTCATCAGCTGCAAGTGCGTAGCGAAAACCGTTTGCCTGGCGCGTGTCTTCTTTCGCGTGCACAAATTCACATCAATACAATTCCGTTACGTGATGTCACGTTGCTTAGAAAAATGCGATACAAGGAACTGAAATCCGCCTTCTGCGTTGCTTGTGGTGCCACCGTGAGGACGCTACGAGAAACGAAATGGCAGGCATCGAGCAGTCGCGATGGTAGGCAGGTACGCAGCTTGAAGGGAGCTGAAATGTGTTTGTGTGCCTATGAGCCGTGTTAAAAATCTTTGTTTTTCATCCAAGGACGCTTCCTAAACAGCACACCGATGTCAATAGCTACGCCAGAGCGATCAACGGGAGTGTGCTGGGCTTTCGGGGCGAGGCCTGCCGACGAAAACAGTCTGCCGACCGCCGCTCGACCAGTCTCCGTGCAATCTGCCGCTGAGAGAAAAAAATTGTAGTGGTAACGCAATTGTCGTAATGCCCTAATTTGTATTTCGTTGTGCCCAAAATAAATCCAAAGATGTTTCTAAATCTGAAATGCGCGAACTTTAGCACTCGCCAGACACCCACCTAATGTTTGAGCTGGTGTCGATCCCGCTCAGCGGAGAAGCTTAGCACAGCCATTGTGTGCGGGCACCTGCCACTGGCAGACCTGAAGTGAAGGTAAAGCGATCAAGACAAAGAAAACTGATTTTCCTCATCGTTCAGTTTGGTCACAGCGATGAGAACTGAACTATACTGCTGGCTACCCGCGCGTCGTCTGCTCTGCGGTCCGCTGACAACGAAAACGTTTGTGGAGCTCGCCGTTATAGCGTACGGCGGATTGTGCAAAACGCGGATTATGCATTTTAGAGTATAGCGGTATAGCATTGCTTGAACGAAACAAAAGAAGAGGCCCAATGCTTTTCTGCGAGGTACTAATTCAGCAAGTTGACTGTGGCCTGTGGCTAGGCGTCGTTTTATTGCGATAGCAATTATATGGACACTCAAAAGCAGATTTCTGCCGTCGGCGTCGCCGTCGCCGTCGCCGTGAGGTTCCGTATGACGTCAATGGAGATGAAATCGTCGCCGCGCGCCGAACGCTGTATGTGCGAGTGAAAGGGCGCGAGGGACGCGCGCTTTCACGGGGAGTGAACGCACGGCGGAGAACAAACGCGCGTTCTGCTCTGTGCTCCCTTAAGGGCTGCAGAAGTGGGCGTCTCTTTCCTCGTCTACAATCACCATATATGTAGAGCAAACGTGCCTTCTTCCGACGCACGAAAGGCCGTGGGGGGGAGGGGGAGGGAAGGGAGGCGACGTTTAGCTGCGGCACCAAGTGCCTATTTATATCAGAGGCTCCGGCAACAGTCACCAACGCCGCAAGCATTTTGAGCGAACGCGGGCAAAACGCCGACGGCGTCGACAACAGTTGTGCGTGTTGCCGGTGCTGCTGCATGTCCAAGTTTATACAGCTGATAAAGCTGCTATCATTACTCCGTATAGCTGTCTTCAAATTTGCTATCGCAATTGATGCTTCACCTTTCAGGTGAAACTGCGACAACTTTTTTACAAACGCCTCCTGTTTTCGTAATGGCATCATAGACAGCGCCTCGAGCAACATTTCTGATTACGACAACATAATTATAGTACATATGCTCATCTGTTTTTTTTTAATGCAAAGCATTTCTTGGCAAACATTTGCCACTTTGACAGTATCCGTCTATCTATATATCTATCTAGCCGGCCACCTACCTTGGTGCTCTCACGGTTAACTTGGTAGGTACCAAAATTGGCATAGTATGACAATTAAGAGCGTATGTCGAACATAAAATGATAGGTCATGATGTGAATGTCATAACATGCCTGTCATGTGGGTAATGAAACAGCCACCTAAAATGACAATGACCCCGCGGAGAAAGATTAACACTCAAAAACCACTGAAATGGGTTCGGACGTGGGTATTAAGTGAATAAAACACTAAAGGATGATGGTAAAAGTCCTAGTCATGAGCATGAGTCAGCAAAAATGAAAATGACTCAGCGAAAAAATATTAACACAAAAAAACTACTGGAATGGGTTCGGATGTGGTACTAAGGCTAAAGGCTAAAGGTTGACGGTCTTAGTCATAGTCATGAGCATGACTAAGGCTTTCGCCTTTAGGTCTTTTAGGCGTAGCTAAAGGGACTCCTGAGGAATCATGACATGACTGTCGACATGCGTGTCATGTACGTCACGAAACAGCTGCCTGTGTCTTGGTGCTCTCATGGTCGTTTAGTTAACTTAGTATAGGCTCCCCACACACTGCTTCGCATAATATCGATTCTCACAGGGCGCGGGATCTGCCAGCTTTTCTTTTGATGACAAAATGATGTCTTTTGATGACAAAATGATGTCTTTTGATGACAAAATGATGTCTTTTGATGTCTTTACATGTTGCTTTACGCTGATTGGACGACACAACGTCCACACAAGAAATGATATCGGGACCATGAACGTGACTGTCATCCGCACAGACAGCGAACAGATCCCTGTGGTGCATTTTAGAGGCGACTTGTCTCTGCGACCGATTTGGAATGCGCAGTTAATGATGTGGTGTGTGCGCGCGCATCCCCTCTTATCCCTTTATATTTTTCTGTTTATTCCTGCTTCCCCTTCCCTAAGTGCAGGGAAGCAAATCAGCTGCATTTCACTTTATCTTCCTGCCTTTCTCTTCTCCCTCTCGCTCTCTCTATTCGGCGAAAAATCTGTCAGCTAAGCTAAAATCTAAGCCCTAAGCTCCATGAGGCACACAACTCTTTTCTGAGCAAAATTTTACCATTTTTAGTAAACACCAATAATTCAAACTTCGTACCCCTTAGGGCAAGAAATTCAACCGTAATAATACAACGAATGCATTCACGACGTATGGCTATGTGCCCAGAACCTGCTTACCAACTTGGCAAGCCGAGTTACTCGCTGTGTTATAAGCACTCGCGAAAGATAGTGTTTCGTTGCTTGCTTCCAGCTCGCGCTCGCTGGATGCGCTGGCTCTCCATGTCCAGAATTTCTATCCTTTAAAAATAAAATTAATATGCTGGAATTGTTAGCTTCTATATGCATTCCAAATTGTTCTGCCATTAGCAACCTTGCTGCTGGTGCACAAAAAAATTATTAAATACTCGCAAATCTAAGCATTGGAATAGAACGCTCGCGTTTTTTTTTTCTATTTTTTTTTTTTTTTTTTTGCAAGTAGTCATATTCTTTCGGTGCTTCAGTTCAAGTGTCCCTGGCAACTGGTATTATTTAATTGGTGTACACATTTATGCACATTACGGAGAAGGGCTTCTGCTTGTATTTATCTTGCACAGAGGAATCTGCGGTACGTACTAGCGATCGAAAGCGTGCGTGTAACCCTGTTGCGTGTTGGAGCTGTTCAAAAGCTGGGAATCAAGAGGGGATAGAGAGTGCACACGTTTTCTTGTGGTTGTGGTAGCCTATAAGTGTGCTTATAAGTGTGATTATGTGGCACTGCGTAATCAAGAAGTACAGGAGGCATACGTGAATACTTTGGGAAATATCTACAAAGATTCCACAGCTACACTGGTTCTCCACTAAAAAAGCATATATATATATATATATATATATATATACATAAATGAGATGCGAAAGGCAGGGAGGTTAACCGGAAGGTAGATATCCAGATTGTTACCCTACACTGGGGAAGGGGTAAGGGGAGGCGGAAAGATAAAGAAAAATGCACACACACACAGTAGAAAGTTACCTATCAAAAAAGGGGTCAGGCAAGGAGTAAAAATCTATCCAATGCTGTTCACTGCATGCTTAGAAGAAGTATTCAAATCCTTAGACTGGGAAGGCTCAAGAGTCAGGATCAACGGCGAATATCTCAGCAACCTTTGGTTTAAAGATGACATTTCCCTATTCAGCAATAACGGGGACGAATTACAACAAATGATTGAGAACATTAACCGAGAAAGTGCAAGAGTGGGGTTGAAGATTAATATGCAGAAGACAAAGATAATGTTCAATAGCCTGGCAAGGGAACAAGAATTCAGGATTGCCAGTCAGCCTATAGAGTCTGTAAAGGAGTTCGTTTATCTAGGTCAATTACTCACAGGGGACCCTGATCATGAGACGGAAGTTTACAGAATAATAAAATTGGGTTGGAGTGCATACGGCAGGCATGGCCAAATCCTGACTGGGAGCTTACCACTGTCGCTGAAAAGAAAAGTGTACAATCATTGCATTCTACCGGTGCTAACATATGGGGCAGAAACTTGGAGGTTAACAAAGAAGCTCGAGAACAAGTTAAGGATCGCACAAAGAGCGATGGAACGAAAAATCTTAGGAGTAACGTAAAGAGACAGGATGAGAGCGGTGTGGATCAGAGAACAAACGGGGATAGCCGATATTCTAGTTGACATTAAGCAGAAGAAATGGAGCTGGGCAGGCCATGTAATGCGTATGATGGGTAACTGGTGGACCATTAGAGTTACAGAATGGGTACCAAGAGAACGGAAGCGCATTCGAGGACGGCAGAAAATTAGGTGGGCTGATGAAGTTAGGAAATTTGCAGGCCAAAGTTGTAATCAGCTAGCGCAAGACAGGGGTAAATGGAGATCGCATGGAGAGGCCTCCGTCCTGCAGTGGTGATTAACATATGATGATGATGATGATGATGATGATGATGATGATAAATGTGCGAAAACATGGGACAAACTGCTACTTAAGAGCCAGCTATGCATAATCGAAAAGAGGGTTCAACTGTGAAAGAAAGGAGCATTGCGAAAATTAAATAAGAAAGAAAATGATACGTAAGAATATAGGCTGGCACGATTATATGAGCCCACATGGCAAAAAAGCTTGAGTGCTCAACGCAACTAACGAATAAAGAAAAGGGAAAACAGCGTCCACTGTCAGAAATGTGGCGCAATCGTGAACATAATAAACTTAAGGTACAGTTTGTCATGTGGATCGAAGAACGCGTCACAGTGCACACAAACGACCGGATTATCTAAAAGGTTGAACCTCCATCCACTGCAGATGTTAACACCGAACAGGCAAAGCAAAACAGGCACGACACATGCAATGGCGTAGTTGCAAACGGCCGCTTAAATCTCAGTACAGCATTTGTATTTTATAAGATGGCACGATTAGATATTTTCACTGAAACTGGAGACGGGGTCGTATTATTAATTTTGTATTGTGCCCATCGGTTCTCGCGACCTGAATGTCTCTGCTAAACGCAGTTCTACCAGGTCGTGCCTCTCATATAGTCCAGCCACGAACAAGTCGCTGGATTTCTAAAGGAACGTTTGGCAGTGCACAGATGAGTCTTGCAAGTTGATCCTTTCGGGCTTCAGCGCTGTACATCCGGGCCTCACTAAGGAGTTTCTGTTCTGCTCAAATAAATTTCGTAAATACAAGTGAAAATTAACAGCCTGCCAAGTAAAAACTATTCGCGTGAAAGCCACCCTGAGTATAGTCAACATTTCATTATAAAACTTGGATCTGAACTTAAAGAAATAAAAAGCAAAACACTTGATGAATATTTAGTTAGTTTTATATATAGTTCAAAATCTGATGCAACTTATTGGTGATCTTTAGAAACAAGTATTAACGCGTCACGGCCCGATATCCCGCTGCAGTGCCCGAACTGAAGCCTCGGCTGCCCTATCCCACAAAAGCAGCAATACTTAAACTTTCTCGAACAAAACATAACATTACCAACAATTCTCCACACTAGCGGGCTTCGTTTTCCACGAAGAAGAAAATCTTCGCATCGGCACTTGTGGTGCAGAAGCTTGACAAGAAAAGCCGACGTCGCTAACCGACGCGAACGGACAGCGAAGTGGTCTTCGAGGGGGGCACTGTAAAGGGCGGCGCTGGACTTCAAACCCAAAAAAAGAAGGTGGAGTAGCCAGCAGCTGATGCCTGGCCCATAATTTCCCACCGCTGTCACTTTGGCCCCTCTCCATTATCCATTTCCAAGTCAAACCAACCAAAAAATGATGACAGGGGGCGGGGAGGGCGTAATGGGAGAATGCTGTTCTCGAAGCTCAAGTGTTTGAGTCCGAGGTAAAGGTTCTGCTTATCACGTATGGCTGACGTGGATAAGGTAAAAAAGTACTAAGGAAGTTTCGAAAATGAATTGAACTTGACGAATTATGCTCCGGTAAGCGCTCTTCCACTTGGCGATCATAAGCGTTGCGGCGCGAACACCGAAATGAAGCCATATTTGCGCTAAAGCTGGGACATCTGCCGTTTTCATCATGAGGTAACACTTATCTTGCGCTCAAGCAGGGCAGTTTAATAGAAGCTCTTGCACGGTAGTGTAAATTTGAATATATATATATATATGTGTGTGTGTGTGTGTGTGTGTGTGTGTGTGTGTGTGTGTGTGTGTGTGTGTGTGTGTGTGTGGTGTGTGTGTGTGTGTGTGTGTGTGTGTGTGTGTGTGTGTGTGTGTGTGTGTGTGTGTGTGTGTGTGTGTGTGTGTGTGTGTGTCTGTTTGTGTGTAACGCGAGAGAATCCCGTGAATCAGCCTCCCCGCAAACTCCCGCGCTTAAGAATTTCCTAAGCGATATTTCTGACATTCAGCAATGCCGCGCAACCGCGTACATTTTAGCGGCTGCCCTTCGTTTTCATACCAACGCAACAAACAAGAGTTTGTGTTTTTTCCCGCGCACGGGGGCGCAAACACGGAGAAGCAAACATCAAATCTGGCCACTTCCCTATCGCAGGGAGAGTTCTAGTCCGCTTCTCATATTTCCTTCGCCGTCTGACATGTGTCGTGAAAGTTCACACCGAGGGTTCTTTTTTTTTTTTTTTTTTTTGCACCGTAGCAACAGACTCTGGCCGCCGTAATTCTTGCGTACCAAACAACGTCCGTGGCGCACGGTGTTCTTGCGGAACGAGGAGCTACGATGTTGTGAGGAGTGACAGAAACCTCTTTCGAAGAGCGCGTGCTGAGACTTCTACGTTGTGAAAAATGTTAAAGCGGCGATTAGGTTGGAAAACTTATGCAGATTATGTCTCACTGCTGAGTGTATTACAGCATTATAAATGCGACAGCGTATAGAGGGATCATATGCTCGATTCTGTGCCATATTTGCAGACCCATATAGGGAAAAGTAGACAATTTTCCTGCTAGTGCGAGCTGTTTCCAAACGTTATTTTCCCAACTCTCAACAAAATGTACATTTCAGCGATGCGAAAGGATTGAGGTTAAACGAGGAGATTGTGAAGCGGTGTAATTTAACGTGCCCCTAATACAACTGTACAGGAAACAGGTGAAAACAGTCACCACGGAAGTACAGGAGTGCACGCGACATACGGAGGTTCTAGGTTCGGATTCCGCGGAAGGCTCGCCGACTTAGTTGCACTATGCTCTAGGTTGGAACAGGAACGTAAAATATACGACCACTACCATTTCAAAATATACTTCATTCCTCGTGTTCTTTCGTTGATTTAACCGCTGCTGGCTGCTGTGTTATATAGCTGGGTCAGGCAGCAGGCCCCCCTCATTCATCCGGGGTTGTTCTCGCGAAATGCGTAGCGAGGGCTGTGAATCTTACAGTGTTGCGGGTGCCCCACGCGGATTTGAGAATCTAATAGCGTGTTTCGTTCCTCACATAACGTTCTACATAAAGGTTGCTAATTTAAAGGTCGTTAAGTATCCGCCGCCATTGTCATGGACAGCGTTGGTTAGCGTCCAGTCGCCGGGTTGCGTACGCATTTACAAAAGGGAAAAAAAAAGACGAAGAAGCGGTACAAACACCACCGTTTCTTTCAGTCGGTAGACCACCGCACGCGGCACGCGAAGCTTGCGGGCCGGTTCGCATTCCTCAAGTGGCACGTAGTGTTTTCGTCCGATCGCCCTCATATTTTATTTTTTTCCCGAAAAGGAAAAAAAAGATGCAACAATGCTGCATGCCTTTAAAAGAAGAACAATTTTTTTTTCTTCGATATTGACTCTGTCTTCAGTGTTTCTTGGGGGCTTAAGGGGTTTCAATATTGCGAGAAAGGCGCGCACACAACCCCAAGTAATATTCAACGTTCAAGTGGAGCTATATTTTGAATTTGTAAACATTCTGTTGCTTCCAACAAGGCTAACATATATATTTTTATGCCGTGACGTGGCTGTCATGCTAAGAGGTCGTGAAAAACCTTCAGTGTTATGTAATTTTTAATGCTTTTATCATCATCTTCCTTTTCTTCGGTGATAGCTTTCAGCGCTTGATGGTCACCCTATAGCTAATGGATCACAAGCTCAAGTGCATTTTCTTTGCTTTCAAGACCCCAAAAGTAGGCTGTCGAAGCACTGAACATAAGAGACATTCTCAGCGCTGGGAAATAATGCGCACCGGCCACTCATTCCGTTCTCAGTCCGATATTCTTAATGAGGATTTTCTAGTTTCCCCTGTGGCATATGCTTCAGAGATATTTTTTTGAATGAAATCAAGCTCTTACTCAAACGTGGCCCCACGTCGCGACAAGGCACCTGCTCCTCAAGAACTGCAGTAAAGGCGGCGCTAGCAATAAATGACCACACCTCGGTTCTGACGCAACGGGTTCCTGTTTTTCTTCATTTTTGTTCTTTCCTCACTTACTTCAATTCATTAAACGTGCACACCGCAGATGGTGAATCCCCGTTAATCTGGGCCACCTGGCTAAAGCCTGAGTGTTAATCTGGGTAAAACCTTACTGTTTTTTAATTAAAGTTGTCTCCTGGCCACTTGCATTAATAAGTAACATCTTCTTTTTATGCGACATCATTCACGTTTAGTGCCCTCTGAAGCCATCCTAACTTCTTCTTCTTTTTTCTCTCTCGCCTTCTTTTTGTTCCGACTCTCCGACTCCACCCAAATCCTTCTTGACATTTTTTTTTCCATGCAAATATGCAGTAAAGCCGCAGTGACAGGTATGCGTTTGCAAATTGCTTCTCGCTCGGCAGCATTTATTGTAGAATATAGGTTTCGAGACAAATGCTTCGAAGGCACAAGTGAATCGCAGCAACAATTAATCTCAGCTCTGGTTTGTCCCGTAATTATTTTCTCATTAACATTTGAAGCGCTTTAATGGCAGCCAGCAGGGCGTAGGCGCTTGGCACTCATTTAACCTGCATAAGCGGACGTCTCCGTTGTCTGCTATCTGAGAGGACACACAATCAAGCAAAAAAAAAGAGAGAGAGAAAGAGAATCAACGAAAAAGTACTGAAAAACGTCCCTTCTCCTACCTGCACATCTATTGCAATCATTGAGCTTGTGTACGAAACATTTCCAGTTTAATACCCCGCGGAAACGATGATGAAGAAGTGTTAGGTTTTAATTTACATTCCTTAGCACATCTAATTCAGCCAGATAAGTCTCATAAATATCGTATAGTTTTCTTTTATAAAGCACAACTACGTTTCGAGTTTTCCTACGTGCGTCATGCAGCAGCATTGGAGATATCGTGGCTTGCACGGTCCTGCCTTAAACGCAAGTCATTCGTTTTTCTTTCTTAAAGAAGAGCATGCTTTCTCTATCCGCTCGTAAAGATGTTTTGCCTTAAAAGACACTAACGAGGAACACACACACTCGTTTGTCAGACCGTCCCAACCGCACTCCCCAGGAGAAAAAAAAAGTGAAAACAAGATATACAAAAATAAAGCCAGGCAACGACAACACGTACAAAAGAAGATCACCGCCAGGCACAAAGAAGGCAGCAGCAACAACAGGGGGGTGATAATCTCGTGGTGACTGCTTCTCCGTCGCTTATGCTCCGGAGGCAACAACAGCCACCGTTGAACTGGGCGGAATAGCAGATACGCAGATAAAAAGTACCACAGGAAAGGCCGCTCTCACGCTGGCCAACAGGGCGAGAGCAAAAGTGCAGCTGGTATAATCGGTGGCCTCTGGAGACCACTATTCTTCATGAAAAATTCACGCTGCCAACGTCGGCGCCTGCCCTCTGCCTAGCGCGCCCCCCTCAACCGCCCCCCCCCCCCCCCTCCCATCTCGCCATCCTTCTTTTCCTCTTCTTGCTCGCTTGCCTCACCCCGATTCCTGCAGTTAATCCAGACATTTATTTAGGACTTGGCTGCTCGTTATGACTTTTTAATGGCACTGCCAAAGTTGGCGGCTCCCCCCCCCCCCCCCCCCCCCGAAGTGCTCCCGCTACCTTTTCGCGTCGTTGAATGCAAGCGCGGCCTCTACAACGAGCAACTCCACTTGCTCAAAAGGCGCAAGAGCCAGCCACCCATGGCGGGCAATAAGAGACACAAGAAGGGCGTCCGACTGACCAGCGAGCGCTAAAAAAGCGCCCGCGTAAGACAAAACCAGTACAAAGGTTTCCCTGCAAAGCACAGCGCGTGAGCTGAGCAGTTCGTAATAGCTGCACGGCACGCTACGAGAACAGGGAGGGGGGAGGGGTTCGAAGCAAAGACGACAAAACGCCTGCTCGTGAAAAATGATCTTCTAGCGACTTCTGCGCAACTATGTTACGAAGGAGTTGAAGCGAGCGCCTCTCAAGAAATGCGAGGAATCCGACGCATCTCCTAGCGTAAAAAAGAAAGAAAAATAAGGGGAGGGGGGAGTAGAGTGGGAGGGAGGAGAGAGAAACAAAGCGAGAGATTTCGCAGTCAGAGGACAGTGCGTGCGAGAAGCCGAGGGCTTCGCGGCGATCGCCTAGACAGCGAGGACGCGTCTTTTTCTGTCCACATCGTCCGCCCATTTTCTCTAACAAACAAGGTGAGATGGTAAATGAAGTCGTTTCACTCATTGTCATTACTTCTTTTTTTTTTCTGGTAATGCGCAGTCTTGTTGAAAACCGCTTGCATTGCACTCAACGACTGCGACATAATTTGTGGAGTGTTACGTCCCATATATCGATGTAGGCTATGAGAGACGCCGGGTAGTGTAAAATTTCAGAATTTCGACCACCTGCAGTTCTTCGACATGCAGCGAATTTAGTTCACCAATGTCTGGTCTTCGTCATGCATATGCATGGTCATACGTCCACATAGCGGCAGGTACTTCAACAAACACTCTAAGAAAAAAACTATGTGGCTCCAGCGCTCTAAGAAAATCAGTTAAAGCGAAGGTTTCTTTGGTGCTCGTGAGGAACACTGTTCCTGTTAGCCAATCATTTGCAAGTATATAGACCACGCCATGAAGTTGGACACATTTTTAGCGCGAAAAACCTCGCTCAACGTAACCTTGTGGCGCTCCAACACCGTAAGCGCATCCGACAGTAACCCGTCTATCAAACACACAAACCTCCAGACCGAACGCCTCTTGCACGAAGTATTTTGTCAAAGTACTTGGTTGCATACGTAAGAAAAGAATAGAAAGCAAAGAAGGGAAAAGAGAAAAAAAAATAATCAAGCAGACTCAGCTCCAGTTGACATATACGTATGCGAAGCATGCTTGGTTTGGTAGATGGATGCTATGTGCGCCCCTTTTAAACGGGGTGGTGGGTTGTGCCACCAAACTCTTGCTCTCATTTTGCCTAATGTCCGACATGTATTAAAAAAAACGAAAATAAAACGAAATGAATTCCCAGCATCAAAATTTCTGAACCACTACTGGGAACTTTGTTTTTGCACGCCTCCGTTGTTTGTGGTCTCCCTGCTTTTGTGCCACTAAACCTCCAATCGCTTTTTACTAATCTCTATTGCGGACATGTTTACTTTTCCCTGAACCCAAGGGCTTCAAGGAGGCCAGCTGAGCCTAAACCAACAGCTGGATAGACATCTTCACACTTGAATAAAATATGTTCCATTGTTTCCCTAGCTTTACCGCAGTATGCACAAGCTTCTTCTTCCTTGGTGTACTTCGCTTTATAACTACACTTTCTAAGGCATCCTGATCTCCCTTCAAAAAGTAAAGATCTTCCCTTTGAGTTATCACAAACTGTTTTTTTCCTGATTTCGTTTTTACCTCTTAGGTAGTTACTCATAGCAGGTTTCTTTTCCATCGCCGCCACCCAGGATATTGTCTCAGCATCTGCGACTTTGCGTTTGACGTTCTTTGTTGCCATATTGCTTACTATACCGCGTCGCATACTTGCTGGTAAGGTTCCTAGTTCTTTGCCTCCCCTGCGAGTCTATATTTTTCCCGTACAAGTACTTCACCAATCTCGCAACCCCTTTACTTCCTTTCATATTCCTCAGTCGTACTGCGAAATAAATTCTACTCTGACCTTCCCTCACTTCAAAACTTGTCCAGCCCATATCACCCTGCACAGCTTCATTTGTAGTCTTCCCGTGAGCGCCCAATGTGAGGCGTCGCATTGACTTTTGGTTGCTATCGAGTCCTGATTGTGCCTTTGACTTCAAGCAGACAACCGAATTTCCAAATGTAAGTCCTGAAATCATTATACCTTTCCACATACCCCGGGGCACCTCGTATCTAATTGTATCTCCAGAGCGCTCTGTATTTCCGTAAGACCAGAGAATGGTCTTCATTGCGCACCTCGGAGCAACCCGAACAGAGTGAGATCGCAGGTAAGCGGACCCTTGCACTATTACAAGTGTGACCTGAAATCTAGGGCAAGGGGTGCCCCACCTTTGATGCAAAGCATGCTCTCAAGAGGCACAATGATGTCATGGTTAATTATGCAGTTCTAAGCACTTTGTTTCTGGGCATTAAGATTTTAATTTAATTCGGACAGAAGTCACGCGCGATGATTACCTAAACCATGGGTTATTTCTTTTTACTAGCTGATTTTTTTTTTTTTTGTAAACTTCACAATCTTCGGGATCGGCCCATGAAAACGCCGAGATACGCGCCAAAACACTGGGTTGACTCGGAGAACAATGTTTCGCTATAAAAAAAAAAAAAAAAAACGACATAGTCCCACTCCACTGTGGTTACATCACTGTGTATCTGGACTGGCTTCGCGTTTACGAGCAAGTGTGCACTCGCGTTCCAAGCCACTCTTCTACGCGCATCGACGCTGCTCCGCTTCGCGTTTTTCAGCGAAATGTTCACCCCGCTCCTGGCTGCTGCTCATCGCCGCCACTCGACTCTGCTCCACTTGAGATTACAAAACGCTCGCGTTCTAAGTCATGCTTTGCTGCGTATCGAAGACGTTCCTGCTCTACTCGGCGCTCCTTCCGGACCTCTGTCTCCTCCGCACTCAGGACACGCTTGGACCCCATTTTCATTGAGTTGCAGAAAGCTTTGCTTCAAAAGTGGTATCGCGTCGAACCGAGCACACCAGCTAACCACCCCTGCATACCACATGGCCAATGAGGACAGTTCGAGCCCTGGTCTTTCGTGAGCCATCGTGCAATACAGAAGACAGCAGCCAGCACTCGCAAGGTGTTCAGGAAGAGGCAAGAAGCTTTGCTTTGAAACAGGCAGTGCTGGCAACACCTCTCGCGAATGTAACTGCTTGGTCGATAGTTAACTACATTTTCGATACTTCGCGTATCCCCAGTAAAGTTCGTTCGCTCTCACAACGTACAAAAGGAGTAAATGGATTCCTTTGACCACTACGAGAGCTCTCGAACGTTTATTTTAGAAACATGGGCGATGCTATTAGTCCGAGCAAAATAGAGTTGCTAGCATTTCATTGTTTATAGACAGTGCAGCTTTACAGTTTAATGGCAAAAGAGAGCTAGAGACTGTGGGGCGGGTAGATAGGGAGGTTAACTCGCAAGGAGGTCCAGTGTTCTAACCTATAGGGGAGCGAGGATGAGGAGTGCAATAAAGGAATACAAAGCTGACAAATTTTCACATTATTCACGTGCATTAGGCGAGGCGCAGCATGTCTACAGTAAGGCACTTAATTATGTTTACTTTAGGTACTGCAGAAGCAGTCGCGTGGCTTGCTAGGCTGGCCAGGCTCCCAGTGGTGAGGCCAGGCTCCCAGGATCTTAGCATCTGTAACAGGCCAAGATGTACGTTTGTAGTTTCGTTTGTAGATGTTTCGCTACAACAGTACTCTAGACTGCGCTGGACAAATTGGACGACCGCCCCTTGATGTACGAAATAATCTTCGCAGACTGGTCCAGACTATATTCAACACAGAAGGTTTTTAACTTATAACGCGTTGCTCCACTAGTTGATGGCATGCAGACTGGGTGACCGACTCTAAACGTTGTAGCGAGTTGCATCGCCTTTTTTTGTGCACGCCTTTCTTGTATCTATCTCTTTTTATCTCTTCTCTCTTTCTATCGCCTTTCATTCCCTTCACCCCCTTTCCAATGCACAGGGTAATCAGAAGGTACATACACTCGTTACCCCTACGCGACTTTCTCTCTCTTATTCCTCCTTCTCCGATCGTCCAGTCGGATCACGGCATGCTGTAGAAAGGTGTTGTCGTTAACGGCAATGCAACAGAAACAAGTGCATACCCGGCTGTAAAAGGATATAATCATCTTTCCCGGGTAAAATCCACTGAATAAACCTTCAAAAATTATACATGGCGCTGTTGCCGCCTCTAAAAGGAAAAAAAGGAATTAGAAATATATCTTACCACTTACTAGGAAGATGACACTTCTATCCAGCGAAATTTTCAGTCGAGATAAGAGCACTGCTTAACTATTTGTGGCAACGTCTTATAAGTTCCAACCCACTCGCACCTATAGCTTATCGTGAGAGTCGCTCTTTTCCGGCTTCAAGTATAGCCCATATACTAGATATAAAGAAAGCATGGGTTCTTTATAAGACTAAGTCCAAAACGTACTCATCAATCATACAGATTAGATTTGATTTATAATACGCCAAACGTCAAGGTCCGCTACGTAAGTCGACGGAAGAGCTGGCACTCGCCATGCAAAGGGGTGGAGCTAATGACATGTACATCAGTGTCTTTTTGGCAAAGCATTGCCTTGTCGTAATAAAACACGTATGCACGGTAAAAAAGGCCATGTACTACGGTGTTCTAATTAGACTGATTCGCTGTAACTCCGGAAAATGATTTATCATGTTTGATAATACAGTGAACCAGAAGCTGAATGGTTAATGAGCCCCTTTGCAGATTAATTTATTTTGTAGCTTAGACGCGGGAAATAAAAGAGTCAGGACATTCAAGTCCTCTGTCATTCTCTGTAATACTTGTTTTAGTTTTCCTGTGAATCAGCAGGCTGTTGTATATAGCGTGCATAAAGTGAATAATATTTTGTTTTGTTTTATTTTGCGGTTAGGCACACCAATATTTCGCCAGCATGTTTGGGGCAATTTATGCTCCGAAATTTTAGTAATACCCATCATCATTCCACGTCTTCGTTTCGTCTTAAGGAGGGGCATAAGGAAACCATCTAAAATATTTACACAGTTCGCTGATGAGCCTCAGCCGCTTTTCTTTTCTAATCCTGAAAAAAAATGTATTGAACAGCTTCGTTCACGGTGCCTTCTTTCTTTCTGCTGCGTGGACATCTCACGTTGTATATGTGAAAATTACTCGCTTGCAGTCGTACCAATAAAGTGAATAGTGAATATAAGAACGTAATTTATGTGGGGTAACTATAATGACCTCTCAGTTCCGAATCGTGAATTGTTCACAAATAACACCATTTGGTTAGATCAGAGAACTTTCCTGCTTACTACAATAATTTGAGGTGGTGTATAGACTTTATTTATGTACAAATGTTTTGATCATTGCGAAAATTGTGTATGGGCAGGCATATAAGGCGTAATCTTAGTCGTCTTCGTTTCGCTTAAGGAAGAAAAAAAAATACTTCAGTACCTTTATATGTCTTGGCCTTTCGGGAATAGCGAGTCAGTTGAATCTACAAGCGTAGCTATATTTATTCCAGTTGCTGAATTGACGCCCAACAATGTCAAAGATGGAAACGATTCTTTGAGTCGTTGGTTCCTCGTCAGCGCTTGTCTGAGAAATTGAGAAACATGCGTGGACTTCGCGCATCACCACAACAACGTATTCATTTCAAATCTCTATCTCCGCACCAAGACCGACGATGATTTAGATAGCTGAAGAATTGTGCGCTAGACTTTCCAGTTTGCAGCCCCCCCCCCCCCCCCCCTCGCGCACTTACACCATGTGTCACTCCTGTGCCCTGGAACTCCCATGTGCATACCACGCCTCTGTCGGAGCTTGAAGTGGCGCAGGCGAGTTGCAGGCGTTCTTAATCGCCTGAGCTTGACAGTGCTACCTATCCGGCACTCGGCAGCCTTGAGCAGAAGGCACGACACGTGCTGATAAACCAGGGCCGGTATTTTGTAGCGACGCCTTATGCTTTATTCTATACTAGTCTTATCATCCACCGCTCACGGCCGGCTGATCCCGCTGATAACGTGAGCGGACGGTCGCTCTGACCACTAACCAAGCGCGAAAAGTGCGAACAGACATTAGCATCGGAAAGGCATGGCTACAAAATACCGGCCCAGTACAACTGGTCCTGGCGCGACGGTTTCAGCCTGGTAAATCTCGATTTTTATTGCGATAGCAATTATATGGACACTTCAACCAGATTTCTGCCGTCGTCGTCGCCGTCGCCGTGAGGTTCCCTATAGATAAAATCTTCGCCACGCGCCGTATGCCTGAGCGGAAGCGTGCGGGGACGCGCGCTATCACGGAGAGCGAACGCACTCGATCACCCACGCGCAAGCAAGGAAGCGGGAAGCCAGCGCCGGAGGGAGCGCGGGAGGGGGGGGGGGGGCGCACTTCTACTCTGCCAACAACCGCGCTCGTCGCTCGCTTGTCCGCACCTTCTCTTATCTCCACACGGCTCTGACCTTTATGCGCCGTGCATTCGCCGCTCAGTTTCCGTTGAAGCGATAGACCGCACGTACCTTCGCCCGCGGCGGCATATGCGCTCGCTGCCAGGGTTTTGACAGTCGTTGTCTCCAGTCATTCAGTGTGATCTATTCATGTTTGTTTGTGCGCGCTCACACCACGCTTCTTCATTCAGTTAGTAATAGTCGGGCCACATTTTCCAACGCACGCTAAACATGCAATGCTGCCCGGATCGGCAGTGCAGCACTACAGGTGTGTCCCTTCGCGCGCGCTGCCCACGGGAAGCGCTTCTCATCAACACCACCGTTTCACACGCGCCTTCTCGTGGTCATCGAGTCTCTCTTCATGTCGGTCTACTTACGCCGCAGCACACCTGCTTACTTAATCAGCTCATGTTTACTACAATTCATATTGCTACCAAAGCCGCTCACCTTACTTCGTATGACATTGCTGTGTTGCTATCGCATTCATTGCTTAGCCCTTAGGGCGAAACTGTGACATTTTTTAATGTACCGTCCCACTGCTCTGGCCAGTTGCATCTGAAAGATACTAGAAATGATGGTGTTGATGCGCCTGGAAGTAAGGAAGGAAAGAGTGGAGAAGGAAAGGCAGGGAGGTGTACCAGTTTAGCATAACTGGTTTGCTACCCTACATATGGGAGCGGGATGGGGGATAATTAAAGATGGGGAGGAGAGAGAGAGCATATAGCACAGCACACACATCGTCAGTCACAGTCCGTCACTCTTGCGTTGTACGTGACATCACTGTCACAGCCGCTTGTCCAAGCCCGTTTCTTTCAAAAACCTAAGTAGTCCCTTCGTCGCCTTCAGCTGCGATGTCTTCTGCGATGTCTTCTGTCGAAATTAAGTTATTTTTCAGGGTATGTTGATCAAAGTAAAAATAATAAGAAGGAGAATAATACAAAAAGCTAAACTTTGTAAGTGTCAGAAACATTTTAAGCATCTTATTTTCTTTTTCTAATAGTTTTAACTGCCGAAACAACTCTCTTCGACGCGCTTGCATCCTGTTATCACGGCGCATCGGTTAAGTGTTCTGCGAAAGGCGCGTGCGTTATCGCTGTATCAGTGTGGCAAGTGTGAGCAATATGCAGTTGGCCCTCAGTTTCCCCGTTCACCGGACGGTTGCTCCATGGGACGGGACTTAGCTAACTTAGCTTGGACTTAGCTTGGTCGTTTTGCGCAATGGCCATATTACACCACATAAATCTCCACTGACGTTGTCAGGTGGGTGATGCGCTCGAGGAGCCATAGGAGCCATCCGGAGCCATAGTGCGCGGCGCTCGCGCTAAACTTGGCCTGCATTTCAAACCCGTGTGATCTGGCTACCATGAGCCAAGTCATCGTGTTCATCCGATGACATCATCCGATTTTGGCCCAAGACAGCCCAAGTATCCTTCTACGCGGATGATATCTGCGTCTGGGCGCCTGCCGTGACACGACTGCATGTACGAACAAGGCTACAAAAGGCAGCTAAAGAATTATATTCGCCCACCGACTGACCCGGGCGAAGGAGAAAAAGCACGTGTAAATTCTCAACCATTACAAGAACACAGGAAGACTATACGCACCTCTTTACTGCAAGAGAAGCCGCTGTCACACTCATAAGACTCCAAACAGGCACATATCTGCACGGGACACTCCTACGCGCCATGTACCCGACATCATATCAACGCAATTGCATTTCTTGCATTGTGTCCAACAGCCTATACCACATGGTATGGGAGTGTTGGTGCAACTGAAGACTAAACATTACAACACCGGCCGAGAGCATTGGGGGGATCGGCTGACGTGAGCGGACATTGAGGACCAGCAAGGCTTGGTGGACAGGACCAAGCTGGAAACGCAGGTCCATGGCTTCCTAGACTACTGAAGCCACCCACCTCGGGCGAAGAATAGCCGGCTGAAATAATTGAATAAAGTTTACTCTCTCTTTTTCTCTCTCTGATGTTTTATGTGTCAAAATAATGATCTGAATATGAGGCACGCCGTAGTGGGGGAGCACCGGAATAATTTAGCCTCCTGGGGTGTTTAACATGCACCCAATACAGGGTGTTTCACTTGAGCCAAACTTTAGAAAGGAGAGGAGAGCTAATTTATTAGAAAGTATGCAAATGCTACGTAGCTGGACAGAACCGAGGTAATGTTGTTTGGCGTCGCTTGGAGATACTCAGATTATTTTTTGCATTCCGCCTAATTACATAATTAGTCTTAATTAATTATTTACTTCTCAGTTATTATAGTTAGATGAAGAGCGTCATGAGGAAATTGTAGAGCAACATGAGAAACTCCGATACAGCTTTCTGTTGCTCGGGACGTGCTACATAAAGTGTTTCTCCGAGCGTGAAAGAAGACCGCGAATACACGCAAAGTGCCTCGAGAGGCTAGTCGCGCGGCAATTTTGCGTGTATTGGCGGGCTTCTTTAACGCTCGGAAAAACACTTTTATGCAGCATGTATTGAGCAACAGAAAGCTGTATCGGAAGTTTTTCATGTTGCTCCACAATTTTCTCATTAACACCTTTCATCTAACTATAACAATTGAGAAGTTGAATAATTAATTGAATTAATTGAATTAATTGAATTGAATAAGTTGAATAATGTGGCACCTTCACAGACTATATGACAGCGCAACTTTTAGAGAGTTTTAAATTGTTCATGCTCGCTTCTTTTCTCTCTCAGCTTTCGTACACATTTTTACCTTCTCGAGTACAAGATATAGCCAACGGGAGATATTATAGTTAACCTCTCTGTCCTTCGTTTGTTTCTGTCTCTCTCTCTCTGTCACTTATCTGTAATTTCGCTGGCCACTACTATTTATATTGAACCCAAAACACTTCAGATAGTGAAGTAATTATTCTATAGATACTGCGGTAGGATGTCTCAATGTCGATTCCCGTTGACATAGCGTGTCATAAGCGCCACACAACGTGCGGCGTCGGTCGAGAAATTCAATTGGAGTAAAATATTCAGTTGGACTAGCTGATTCGTATTTTTCCAGCGCAGACGAGGCGGTGACAGAAGGCGACATAAATAAACGCTGACTTTGTTCAATAACAAGACGCCGAATATTGAGTGTTCACGCGTTTCTATTAGACTTCGCCTCTGACGATCAGAGACTCCGGACCTCGAACAAAATAAATGTTAATTTTGCTCAGCGCCTGTTTGTTCCGCCTCGCTTTTCTGTGCAGTTCCTGCTAGAAACATGAATGAAAATTCATCAACGCCGACGCTCCGTGCTCTAATACATGCGATGCGGCACTGTTGCAGCTGCAGACAGGGAAGGTGACCGTCAGTGCATGCCCACCAACCGCTATGGTCCTCGATTCCTGTTGAATGTTCGAGAGCAAGCAGGCGGGTCGCAGCCTACGAGCACCCCACTGTGTGAATGCCGGCAGCGACCACTGACGCGGCCGTCATGTTCGGCCGCAAGGTATTAATGGCTCGGAAGTGGAGTTGGCCGAACCACCCCCCAGCAACTGCGGGCGCCAGCGTGACGGCGCCGGCGGGCCCGCGCTTGGCCCGTGTCGGGCGCCGAGTACGAAGGCAGCCTCCTTCCGGCCGAGAACTGTTACTCTCGTCGCCTTTATGGATTATTAATGACCGGTGCCCAAGCCCCCGAATCTTGGCCGCGTTGCCGCCAGGTCAAACTTTCTTCATTACCACCCGCGGCCGGCTGGTTATTATTCATCAAGAAGCGGAAGCGTCCGGGGAAAGCGAGATGGCGCCGTCCACGGCGACACGCGCGCTCAGGTTCTCCGCGCCAATCTCGGAGCAGCGTTTATTTTGCATTAGTGCACCGTACTACATAATGGTTCCGGCCTGCATCATTAGCTGCAGATAAGGGGGAGACACACTTTATTTGCTCAGCGAGACTTTGCCTCCCGCGGCCATGCGCTGCATTCCAGCACCTTCGCAGCTAAGCGACCTCCGTGGCTGCCTTTATCAGACTTCCCTTCTTCCGCGCGTTTTCCCATTTCGTGCCTTATCAACATCGTCGCTGCAACGAGAAGGATGATAAAAAAAAAGCGCGAGAAGAGAGTAAAATGCAGGAAAGTCCCTTGATTCTGTTTATTGCAACCGCGAGCGAAGAAAGGTAAGGTTCCTCGGATATTATTGGGTACGAGCAGGTTGTAGAATTTACGAGCCATCGTTTACTGTCTCAGCACAAGGTTACCGGTAAAGGAGCTTTGCACAACAAGAGGCTCGGGCATGATCTCGCGGAAGGATAACGCGACCAGGGACAGGTTTAACGACTCGGCTCTCGCTTTCATCGTGCTCCCATCTCTAACCAAGGCTGGCAGCGTGGGTCATGCGCCATTATTATCGTGTGGAGTCAGCGCATTATGCACCGCGTTCATAAAAACAACAAGATGGGCGTTCATTGTGCCTGCGACTGAAACTGGCTTAGGCACACCGAAAACAACTACACTCCTTCCTTGTTACGGCCACTGACAGAAGTTTTCTTGACGGGGGAGTCACGAAGAAGTAATCTACGCAATCTTTTTAGGGCATGAGGATGTTCTAGCCTAAAGTGAAGACTTGTATCGCATGCGCCCCCCTCCTCCTCCTCCTCCCCCCCCCCCCCCCACACACACACAGACACACCAAGGTAAATACACCTGGTAGCGAAGCTTCCATAGAAGCCCATACGTTCAAAACATGGCGGTTCATCGGCGGTTCATGGGGCTTAGCGCCATCTGTGTGAGGAGTGAACACTTCCGGCGGAAGAAAAAATAATTTGACGTAATATCCATTAAAAACAGAAGTGACGTCATTTTGTTCTCATAGGCGCGAAATTTGTTTTCAGAGGCCTGTCGCCTGCCATTAGAGCTGTATATTCAAATGCCCCGCCATTCGACTTCATGGGCGTTCGGAGCTTTCAGCGCGGATGCAGGAACCTTGGAAATCCCATGTTGACAGAGAGATCGAGAGAGATAGACAGGAAAAAAAATGCTTGCTTTAATCAAACCTGGAGATGTTTACCTGGTTCATGGCTTGGAAGGCATGTGAAGGTGTTTATATATATATATATATATATATATATATATATATATATATATATATATATATTCTTCTTTCTGGGGTTTTACGCGCCAAAACCAGTTCTGATTATGAGGCAGGCCGTAGTGGAGGGCTCCGGATTAATTTTGACCACCTGGGGTTCTTTAACGTGCACTACAGCGCAAGCACACGGGCGTTTTTGCATTTCGCCTCCATCGAAATGCGGCCGCAGCGGCCGGGATGTACCGAGACACGGTTGGAATGTAGGCACGGCGGGTTGTGCCTTCACTGTCGGCTGTATTTTCTGACAAAGGCGCGGCGGAATCAAGTTGGCTGTTCGGCCCTGTCCACTCGGCACCTGTAATAACTGGCAGACGTAGACAAACACATTTATTATTTAGGTCATTTTACGCTGCCTCGCTATAACTAATTTCCCATCGGCTTGGCCATCTCTGATATTTATGAGGAAAACACTTCTAAATGCATTTGACAAATAGAACTTCATTTATTTCTGTGCAACTCTCATCCGGGAAATGATGCTCAATTCGCATGCCAGTTATAATATGCGATAGAAACCAATGCTAAGCAAACTACAAACACGATCGTCGCTGAACGAATTGTCTGCTATCGCCAGTGCATTCACAGCGATAGCTGCAGCCTTAATTGTCAGGACATGCACGGTCTCGCTGTGATTTAGCGTGACTATACTTGACTTTGACACAGGGGGTGTTTGGCCATTCGGAGGGGTCGAAAGCACGTAGCTTGGAGATAAAAGACGATGATGACGTCCATGAGAGAGACAGAGAGAAGCCCTTTATTGGACGGCGGAAATTTGTACCTGCGTGCATACGACCGTTCTCATGTGCTATATATACATGTATAATATAATCTCATGGGGAGGGGGAAGGATATTAAAGAATGCAGAGGCGAGCGGAAACAAAAACAAGAAAATACAATGAAATATAACATGAGTGAGAATAGAGAGAGAATAAATATATTTATTATGTGAATGTGGCTTGAGCGAGTAAACGCTTGTTATTGATATTTACAGTTGAGACAATGGGCGAATTCAGGTTTTCTGTATCATGAAGTGGCGTTCCTGCAAGCAACCCGTTCGAACAGACACAGAGGAATCTAAAGAAAGAAAGATGGAGGCTCGAAGTGATGGACAGTGGTCGAACAAAGAATGCACGAACGTCGCTTCATGATATAGAAAACCTGAATCGACCACTTGCCTCACCTATAAGTATCAGTGACAATTTACTCGCTCATTTTATAATTATTTTCATTTATTATACACTTTTTTTCGCTCTCCTCTGGAACCTTTTAATCCCCTTCCCCGAATAGCGGTGGAACAAGGAATTCCTTATTCGACCGCTGTTCACCAAGAAGCACAGGATGAGCGCCCACGCGCCATGATGGCTCAGTGTTTATGCGTTATGCTACTGGGGACGAGGTCGGGGGTTCGATTCCAGGTCACCGCAGCCGTATTTCGATGAGTGAAAAGTGCGCGACACGCTTGTGCACTTACATTTAGCGCACATTCTGTGACTGTCCACTAAGGGCTATTTTGTGAGTATCCGCTGAGCGGACTGTCCACTTCAGTGCGCACTTATTGGAGAGAACTCGAAGCCCGTAGGGCAGGCGCCAATGGTCACCGCCGGCTCTCAAGCTCTGTTCATTCAGCGCGCGATGAAATGGACAGTGCACTTAGTGGACACTGGCGTAATAGCCTCCGATGTGATCAAAGTAATTCTGGAGCCCTCCATTACGGCGCATCTTATAAGCCACTCGGCAGTTTCGGGGCGTTAAGCCCCGCGATTTATTTTATTTTATTGAAGGATGCCCATGAGGAAAAAATTCTGAGTCGTTGCCGCAAAATGCTTCATTATATGAATAAAACCACCTGACAGCCGCAACGATTGGAGAAGGAGCCACCAATGTCAGTAGCAATCATCATGTCAGTAACATCATCAAAGCGCCACGTCGGTAGAGATGACACGTGGTCGCGCCATAGTTGTCTTCACATAACTGTAGTCCACCTTTCCCGCTAGGGTCAGCGGCAGTAAGGTATACGATTATGAGCCTACGAATAGTGCACGTATAAACGCGACGGTTCGCCCCGCTGACATCATAAAGCCATTTTGCCAGGGCTGGACAGTATGAGAAATATATGTATCTTACATACTAAGATATTTTTGGCTATATTTATCTACATAATGATACATTCAGCGAGACGTGTATCAGTATCTGTATTCTTGATGTCCCTATCACAAAATTCACAAAGATTCACTAAAGACCAGCAATGACAGCAATTAAAGCTTATTCTACCAGACGACCATTTCATGTTCTAATTTTTCTAATACCCAAACACGACCAGCAATCTCAACAACGCACGACACAGTGCCACCTAGGAACACCGCCTTTTTTTTATAACAAATGGCAAGCGCCAGCCCACCTCAATTTTTTTTTCAGCATATAGAATGCTGTACTACCATAGTATATCAAAAATGAGAAGCGGGGTGAACCAAAACGTAAAAGCCATCCTCATTTTTTATTACAGGAGTAAATGAGCTTAAGTAACACCAGAACAATACGATTGTATAATATTTATCAATGTCCAATCATTGCCCTTTATTCAAGTGTGCTTCATATCATATCATAGTTTGGACACATAAATTACCAGAATTTAATTTATTCTTTTATTTATTGTATTTAGGGGGAATGTTGTATTGCAACAAAGCCAGTACTTGAAGCGCATACCATATTGCTAGAACCTTTGCGCGTAGAACCAGTTTTGAGAAATACAGAATGAGAATGTGTCGTGAAATGAACGGGGATTTCAGTTAAAGGGGCCCTGAACCACCCCTCGGGCTTGGTGAAATAACATATTCCGCGGGTAGCAAACGCTGCTGTGAACATCTCAGCCAAGTTCTGCTGTTGTACGCAGTGCGTGGAGCTCGCAAGCGGAGCGCGAAGTCGCCTTTCTCTCAAACGCTCTCGTTTCAAAAGACGCCATGATCCTCACTCTTTCCTGTGTGCTTTATTGCGCAATAAAGCACATTCTAATACGCGGCTGCTATTGGTCGCTGCGGTCGGTTACACCGCGGCCGCCGTGGGATGCCGCCACGAGTATACTGGCTAAGCGCACTGCGGCTAGCAGAGGACAACCGCGTTTGGCTTACGTTTAGTGCGTCGTAGGCACCAAAATCGAAAATTTGAATTGAGCGCCACAGTGACGTTTCGAAGGTGGAGCGTTGTGGCCCCGCCCCATTCCGCCGCAGCCTTTGCAGTGCAAGGTATTGAAGAAGGAAGGGGGAGCACAGTGGAGGCTGTGTTTGATTGTCAATAACTCCGCTTCTGCTGAACGCATTGAAGTACTTTTGCGGCTAAGTATTTCTGAAATAGCCTACTTTCACCTCAAATGTCTTTTTCCACTTCGATAAAAAGTGGTTCAGGGCCCCTTTGACAGGTTGCATTTTCCTCATCAAGAAACATATTAACTGGGCCAGCAATAATTCGGCTGCAGTTTACTTTGAGTGCACTTTATGAGCGGCAGATACCATCACTGTAAAATGCCCGCAGAGACGCTCCGTAGTGGGATTCGATGCCGCAAAAGCTGGTGTAAACTCGAAAACAATTTTTATTGCGTACCCACCGTGGTTGCTTAGTGACATTGCGCTGCTAAGCACGATCAAATCCTGGCCGCGGCGACCGTATTTCGATGGGGCGAATTGCAAAAAAAAAAAAAAAAAAGCCCGTGTACCATGCATTTGGTGCACGTTAAAGAATACCAGGTGGTCAAAATTATTCCGGCGTCCTCCAATACGGCGTGCCTCATAACATGTCGGGGTTTTAGCTCCTAAAACCCCAGAATCTAATTTTATTTTTATTGCACTTATTCCGTTCGCCGCGAACACCCCACCGCCACTGCAGTGGGCTCTAGCATATACAGCAGCACATCGCCCTGCACACCGTCATGCTGTTAGAAGTCACGTGATCTAACAAGACACTTGTCAGACTATTCCAAGGTAGCTGCACGGAATTATGTCAGCCATTCACCATCTGGAATTATCTCAATACTATGAGCCAGAAGAACATGGACGCGGTCACGATTAGCCAGCAGTGTGAAAGGGTGTACAAGACAAGAGAACGCTATTTCTCCAGAGTATGCGTATCAGCTACATGACTACAACCTTTACAGCCGTCTACAGCCATGCCAATTTATTGAGGGCGTAATCTGAAGCTTGATCGGGAGCGATTGGAAAACTATATACTTGCCAAACACGTAGCAAATAAGACGCTGAATTGGCCCGCGGAACAATTTATACAGGCGGTATGGAAAAACCACTGACAGCGCAGCGTACCTGGGTTGATTTGATGCACGTCCTGCCAGCCTCACAGAGTGTTGTGGAATGGCGACATACTACTTCATTAGAACGTCGAAATAATTTCATCATCATCATCATGATCATTATCACCATCATCATCAGCCTATTTTTTATGTGCACTGTAGGGCGAAGGCCATCTCCAATTACCCCTGTCTTGTGCCACCTGATCCCAATTTCCACCTGCAAATTTCCTAATTTCATCACCCCACCTAGTTTTCTGACATCCTCTACTGCGCTTCCCTTCTCTTGGCACACATTCTGTAACTCTAATGGTCCAATTTAAGTATTAATAAAAGAAATTCGAAAGGAATAAAGACTGCTGGCACGACTCAAGAAATTTGTCAGCCAACAATTGTAAACTTACAGCAGCACCTGCAGTGGGGTCGGAATTAGGTAATGTATCCAGGTACCTTAAGATATATGCAAATGGTGAGTATCTCATCGGATACAGTTAATGCGCTACTATCTCGGACCTGTATCTCAAATACTTATCGCCTTGTGTCCTATCTTACCTACTTATCATTCTGTATCATGATACATTTTCAATGTATCTCTGTCCAGCCATGGTCACTGCTTTCTGCTGTTCCGCAGGTGCACTCTCGCAAACTAATCGTGACCTGAACGCGTCAACACATGCATCGAACTATCCAACAATCAGCACCGCATGCACTAAGCTCTGGGTGAAAGTAGTGACCACTTTCTGTTAGGCCACCTTGGTTCAACAGATGCATTCTCAACACCGCTAGACAACTGTTGAAAGTAATTACGCAAGCCTCTTTACACCTTTTCCGACTTTGAATCACTTCTCATTGTTCGTATTTGTTCCTCTAGCTCTTTTTCTACCTTGAATCGCATGGTGGCGTGTCTTTCTCAACGTTTAACTTTTGATCCGCCTAGTTTGATACCTCAAAATTCTTGTGTAGGCGCCGAACCTAATGCAATGCCCATAGTAGTGTTTCTCTATCTCTCTCTCTTTGATAAACTAGAGCGAAGTTGCAGTTGTGGATAGCTCAGAAAACCAATTAGTGATAGTAAGTTATTATACTAATTAATCTTAGGTTTAAGACAATATTATTGTATTTTGGTATGAATGCACTGTCAAAGCTAGAAGCGAAAGAGAACCAAGCTGTTCTAATTTTTTTTTCTTCATGTGAAATGCTGTTTGGGCCCGGTGGAGTTAATATTTTCTTTTGAAACTTCCATTACATATGGTAGTCTTAAACTTCTTCTTTATCGCCCTCAATTCTTCATATGCTGAGCAAACAGCTCTGTTTTATCAATAACAGATGGCGAAATAATGACACCCTTTCGTTTTTTCTTGTATTGATTCTGTTGAACAAGACGTGTAAGCGAGTTGGTTCATAATACAGACTAAAGGCTGATTCACACTATAGGCCGACACGTCACCGATTTTTGTCTGCCGACTGTTGGAGAGAGCGTTTTCCTTCGTTTAAACTGTTGGCCACAGCGTTTTCCGTCCTGTAAAGACCAAAATCGCTCTCGTGTCGGCGTAGTGTGAATCAGCCTCAAGTGAGCAGAACGCTAAGAAAGACACCGACAAGACAAATAGCAGCAGCGTGTGTGTGTGTGTGTGTGTGTGTGTGTGTGTGTGTGTGTGTGTGTGTGTGTGTGTGTGTGTATGTGTGTGTGTGTGTGTGTGTGTGTGTGTGTGTGTGTGTGTGTGTGTGCGTGTGCGTGTGCGTGTGCGTGTGCGTGTGTGTGTGTGTGTGTGTGTGTGTGTGTGTGTGTGTGTGTGTGTGTGTGTGTGTGTGTGTGTGTGTGTGTGTGTGTGTGTGTGTGTGTGTGTCCGCAGCCTTGGTTTAACAAGAGTAACTACCACCATTAAGTCCCTCCCCCCGCCCCCGCCGCCACCCCGTCCTCACAATAAATCAAAATAATAAAGGAGTAAAAGCTTGCGAATAAAATAAACAAGCTCAACCATTCTGGACATGTCGTTTGTCGGTCTGGAATTAAGTACTCTAACCATTCTGCAGTTACAGCCCAGTACCAGCAGAACGCGAATTATAGAGGAGAATCTATGAGCGATAATAATTGTATTCGGTGGGCTCGATTTGTTTGTCGGTCAAAACGATACGTAATGCCTCATGAGACAGTCATTGCGGTGTGCGCTACAGTGCACGAGACGAACATATGAACCGAGGTAAAGGGAAGTAACCCGCCGCGCTGACTCAGTAGTTTTAGAGTTCTGCTGCGCTATAAGGATAGAATGAGAAAGAATAAAATAGTTGTTGCTAGTACTTCTCCGCCCTTTACGAATTTCATTCCCATACACTGCCCCTAATTTTTAGTTCACAAAGAGAAAGTTCGCTAACAGCGTTTCTTTTCATTATGTCTGATCTCAGAAACGGACATGTTACAATTGTGATATGACGATTTATTAGGCAATGACGTCTCACGCAATTGAGGCAGTCCACGAACGCTGATGGCACGCACAGCGACAGACGGAGAGTGAGGACTCTGGCGTGGAGTTGGAGGGAAGCATGAGGCCCGAGAGAGAGTGGCGAGGCGCAACAGCGCTGCGCGCAAGGACCCTTTGTCGGATAGCGTCAACCTTTCCCTTTCCTCAAGAACCACTTATCATCAGCTCATCGAAGCTCTGGCAAAGAGTGACGACAGCAGCGACAGATGAAGGGTTTCGCGCGAGAAGCATTTCAAATGCGTCGTCCTCGATGCCCTTGAGGATGTGCTTGACCTTGTCCTCTTCACTCACGGTGGAATCGACGCGGGCGCAAATATCCACGACATCCTCTATGTAGCTGGTGTAAGTCTCGCCGGGCTGTTGAGCGCGCTGGCGTAGACGCTGTTCAGCACGGAGCTTTTGTAAGGCTGGGTGGCCGAAGACTTCCGCGAATGCTGTCTTGAAAGCGGACCAGGTTTGGAGTTCCCGCTCATGATTTTGGAACGAGAGGTTCGCAACGTCAGCAAAATAGAAGATGATGGTACGTAACTTCGTCGGGCCATCCCACTTGTTGTCCATCTCACTGACGTGCTCATAGGTAGAGAGCCAATCTTCCACGTCAGTCTCACCGGCTCCGCTAAAGACAGGAGGGTCCCGCTGCCGCTGGACGGCGCCGCAAATTATGGGAGCGGCGGAAGTTGCAGGCTGATTGTCGGTAGCCGCGAGCATGGTAGTGGCTGAAGCAGTCGGCAACGTTCGGCTGCGAAGTTCCAGGGTGAGGTCGGGGATTGCAGCACCTCCACCAAATGTGATATATGACGATTCATTAGACAATGACATCTCACGCAATGGAGGCAATCCACGAACACTCATGGCGCGCACAGCGACAGACGCAAGAGCAGAGCACGTCTTCCTCTTCTTCACTACACAATAATTAGCCCACCTCATGTCCATTGCAAGGTGAAGATCTATCCCAGCGATCTCTAATTTCACCTTCCTTGCGTCAGCCAAGTTCGTCCTATGTGAAAGCATGACTCCCGAATTGCACTTCATCTTAATCCTCAATAAAGATGCCAGCTACACCCGTTTGATTTCTAATCTGTGCCGCCCTCTTTCTGTCTCTTGACGTTACGCCTACAGTTTTTTGTATGGTCACCTGTTGAATGTTCCTTCGCTTCTTTTGAGGCTTTTTTTATTCTTTTTTTATCATTCAAGTGTGAGCCCCTTAGGTTGGTACTGATAGAACGCACTAATTGTATGTTTTTTTTTTTTTCTTTTCGTAGATTATGGGAAGATGCCGTTCGCAATTTCGAGCACCTGTCATACGTGCTCCAACCCATCATTATTCGATTGTCTGGAAATTACTTAGTCGATGATCCGGGTTCACAGTCATTACTTGGATTAGATAAACATAGAAACAATAGATCACATAAAGGTGCCAATAAAGAATTATTGTTTCCTTGCCAGACTATTCAGCATAATATTTGCCTTTTCCGAAATAATCATATTAAATGTACCCTTTGGTTTTGCCTGTTCAAGTTCTCAATCATTTGTCACCAATAATTTGCAGCGTTGCTAAACTGGACAAGGTTATCTGCAAACTGCATGGTTACCGAGTTATTCCTCATTTAATCTTGCAACCATACATTTACAATCGAACATTCTGAACACTCATTGCACGTATGCACTGAATAACATCAAAGCGATTGGGTCTTCTTTCCTGATCTCCTTCTTAGCCCCTATATTTCTTTTCTTTTTAATAATTCTGGTAAGAGTGTAAGCACTATAGCTATTTCCTTAAAAATCACGTATGATTTGTCTATTCTTTCACAATGTAATGTGATGACTACTGGCATCTCGATTGAATAGAAGGCCTTCTCGTAATCTACAAAAGTCATATGTCTGTAATCGCTATATTCCGCAGACTCCTCAATTACGTCACTGATGATATGTGATCAGTTGTTCAACATACCTTTCTAAACGCAGCTTGTTCTTTAGGATGCTAGAAGTCTCGCATGCCCCTGATTCGATTCGGAATTAGTTCAGTGAATATTTTGTACAACACCTATTCAAGTTAACGGGCTTATATTCTGTCCCTTCTTTCATGTCTCCTTTTTTATGCGATCGCACTATGTTGGCATTCTTGCAAGTATCTGGTAGATAATTCGAATCGTGAGGCATGCTGCATCAATGGTCGCGAGCTTTTAGGTGCAGAACACCTTATGCGCCCGGGCTGTCGTCGTCTCCTGTGGTAATCGTCGTCGTCATCGTCGCAGTCACGGTAAGCTAGCGGCTCATGCTTGCGCTCGGCCCGCACTCGTGCCACTGCTCCCACGTTCGTACGCTCGTCGTCGTCGTCGTCGTCCTCAACAGCTGGCTGCGTTGAAGCAAGCGGTTCGTGCTCGCGCTGGGCACGCGCTCGTCCCACTGCTCCCGCGTTCGTCGTCGCCGTCGTCTTCCACAGCTGGTTGCATTGCCGCTCGTCATTCCAGCGTAGAATTTCACTTCTCTTCTGTCGTCGTAATGGGGAGGCCGCGTTTAAGGGCTTATGAGCCATTGCTTAAGCCAGTATGAGCACATTAGCGGTGCATCACTTTCACTAACGTGAAACCTCCCCAGGCTCCTCGTTAGTGGAGCTGCATTTCGCTCAATGGGTCATTCGAGGCACCGAGGTTTTTTTTTTTTTTTTTTTTTTTTTTTTTTTTTTCAGTACAATATAGCTGCCATCTTTTGTCAGATCGACTGTTAGTCCATCTTCTACTGCCACTTTTCGCATGCACATATCTTGCTAAGCTCTTCTGACTACATGCCAAGTTACACACAGCCCTGCGCTTTTTTTTCTTTTTTCTTTTTCTACAACTACGTCTAATCGGGGCTACGTGGCTGTTCTGGGTACCCTGTGGTTGAGTATAAAATTCTTTTACTGCGTGTGTTATATTATCGCCGTTACTAACAACATTGTTCTATTTATCCTCCATTCATTTATCTCCATTGCTTACCGCTTGTTCCTGCTAGGGCTAAGTGTCCTCTTGCTGATCCCCCCCCCCTCCTCTCCTTTGTTGCGTCATGAAACATTACGATGGTATAATTTCCAATTTCATTATCTCCCCTTCGTTGACAAATTTTGCTAGTTCAGCCTATTTGACCCAATGTCTACGGTGCAAGACTTAATTCTCTATCCTTTCGTCCTTATGCCTTTTGTTGATTAAATGCAGTGAGTGTAATACTAACCCAATAAACGTAATGAGCGTAACATGGCACTGGTTGTTCCTTCGGGTTGCGGTAACAATTACCTCCCCAACACTGCTTTGCAGTTTGTCTTGACATGAACCATGGTATAACACACATGCGGATTTTCCGAGCAGTGTGACTGATTTCAGCGAGCGAAAACCTACGGTGTGCTTTTTTTATCGATGGTTAGCCCAGATTTTGCAAATTGCGTCAAAGAAGCAATCAGCGCAAAAGGTTACTTTTAACTGCATCACAGGCTGCAGAATAGGTATTTCGCTGACCGCCTTTTTTCTCTCTCTCACTATCTCTCTCTCTTTTCCCCTGGTGTAGTCTCAAACTTGGCGTGCTGACAGAGCGCATTTTCGGGATGCCGTTAAAAGCTAGCCGCTTTCGAACTTGCAAAACCTGCATGCGTCATCAATTCTTACTCGCAATTCTTGTTGTTCGGCGTCGCTCGGCGTTTCCGAAGCTGTCTTAGGCATTAATTAATCATCGCACGGTATCAAAGATTGCGAGTACAGCTTGTTTTGTTGGTGTTTTGTTTTGTTTTTCGTTTCAGTCATAGTCCCGACCGCCGCTCACGACGCCTTAATCAACGCGGAAGCCGTCCAGTGCTCTTAATTTGAGCTGCTCTTCGTGCGACGTCGCAGAAGAGTTTTAGGCACTCATATCTGGTGGCGACGCCCACAAGCCTGCAGCTAAATGCTGCCATGCCCTGCGGCGCCGCGCAACTCTTCATTTATCTCCATTGGAAACAATGCGGTGCGCACTTAAGGGAAACTCTGCTTCCGTACATGGCGTTAAAAGATTCAAAGGCAGGGACATTCTTTTTTCTTTTCTTCTTAGTCAGAGTGACGCGGGAATCACTGGCTTTTGAGGGATGTTTTGTTTGCCAGGTGGGCTTTTCTTTGTTAAATTGAGAGTACAGTGAATTTAAAAACTTGATGTGTAGTAGAAAAATTCTCTAATATTTACTTACTTATTCAAGAGCACTAGCGACCAAATTGAATCATAAACAGCGACTTTAAAACAAAAGCGCGAAGAAACATTGCTATACATCAATTATCACGTAAACGCTGATAAACAACAAACCGGCCACATTAGAGCTCAATGATATCACTTTAATATAACTGCAGCGAATTCATGCACTTTGGTCACTTGCATTCAGAGGATTCATCATAGCGAGGTCACCTCACATTAGGACGAAATATTATCCCCATGAGTCAGAGTTGTGCCGTGCTCACTGACTCCGCTTTAGATTACAGGCGCAAATTCTCTTCGAGTGGTGTGTCCGTGTGCTTTTTTTTTTTTTTCTTTATTGTGTAACACCAGTTGCCGCCAGCCGCAACATTTCACCTAACTTTAGATTTCCTGAATGAAATTTTCGTTCACCACGTCAGTGAAAAAAATATTTCGCATCGCTATTACATGATTCGGTGCCGTAGCAACTTATAGAGGCGCTTTCATTATTATAACAAAAAGAAAAAGTTACGGAGGCCTCCTTAGTGCATTGAATGCGAAAGCATTCTGGGCGTGTCGACTATATCGCCGTCCATACTATTTCGACGTCCATGTTACGTGACATTTTCACATGATGTCACCATTTGGTCATGTTACCTTGCAACTTAAGGTTCTTACTTGGTCACGTGACTATGTCACATGACGTGATCACTTGGTCATGTGCTCAAATTGGGCAAAGTCAATTTTTGGGGGGTATGCCACCCATGTTTTGCGGGTGGTCCAAGACAATTTTTGGTAGGGGGCCAGGTCGGTTGTGAATGTGCGTCAACTCAATTTTTGAATTAGATGAAGGCCATTTTGGCGGTGGAGCACCCGAATTTCGGGGGTGGGCCAAGTAAATTTTGGGTGTGGGCCAGGTCGGTTTTGAACGTGGGTCAACTCAATTTTCGAATTGGGCAAAGTTAATTTTGGAAGTACGCCACCGAAATTTTGTGGGTGCGCCAAGTTAATTTTGGGTGGGGGCCAGGTCAGCTTTCATTGACATTCAAACGCGACGCCATCACTTGGTCACGTGGGCTTTGGCGCCATCGGATGTTAACGACGGACGCCGGATTTTCTGCTTCATCAGGCATATAATGTTTTCGCATTAATAACAGCAGCAATCGACTTTTTTTTTTTTTCGCGCGTGCCCACAAACAACCACGAAGTCAAAAAATCGTGTGTAACATACAGACTATGAAGTACGGTACACAACATTTGGCTCGGCACTACCCATACAGCCAGGGGCTGCACATGGGGCATTCGAGAAAGTAGGATGCGTACGTAAGCGAGTGTGGATGCATGGCAGAGATGCTCCGCTGTAAAGAGACTCCAACAAGAGACAGTGCTACTGAGTTCGGAGCGTATCAAAGATCCCGAGTACCCAAAGGATGAACAAGGGGAAAATAATAGTAACGCAATCTTTACATCTCCCGGAGATCTACTGCCTGTCATGAAAGGCAAGAAGATTGATGGGCGTATTCTACTCCTTTAATGTTAGCGCGATGCGCAGCATAGTGGCATAAGGAAGATCAGGGCCCATGGTATTTCGTGAAAGAAGCTTCTGAAAAAGAAAGCGAGACTATGCCCGTAGCTATTTGAAGGAAATGACGGGAGATTATTTAATAAATAAATAAAGTCATTATTTTCGCACCAATCAGCACATAACTGCAAGTGAATAAGCCGTAGCTTTAGGAGCTCCTGAACGCTACCCAATTTTACAGTGGTGTGATGAAGGCAAGAAGGGCACAAAAACTGAGAACAATCAAAATGACATACAGGTTTGCAACAACTTATGCATAACAAAATCACTTAGCAAAAGGGCACCTTTTCTTAAACTAAAGGGCTAGATAATAGAAAGAATAGAAATTCGCACAACGTGGCTAAATGCAGAATATTTTACAACTTATAAACACAAACACACAGAAAAAACACAACGAATCAAAGAGTAACACTCATATGCGACAAAATAAAAGAAAGACGTACACCGACCAAATGAAACTTTAAAAGGCAAGACGCTTCGGCTTTCGTACGGAAGCCTTGCTCACAATGGGGCAAAAACGTAGAAGTGCCTATTCAAGTAAGTTTTAGCACGGTGGCGCAAGAACATCGCGTAAGGGAGGGCAGGGCTCCTTCGTTTCAATAGAGCGTGTGTCCTGTTGATTGTATCTCGAGGGACTCCAGGTAGAGGCGTGACTTCCAGTTTTTTTCCTGGCCGATTGTACTAGAGTTCACCTAGTCTATATTGTGTTCAGTCGTTGCTGCATGCTCTGCTAAAGCATTTGACCCCACTATTTTCTTATCAACTTCGTTCTGATGTTATTATCTCTATTAATGGCCAGCCTATCTTGTACAAAAAAAACATCAATTTTTAGGGATCATTGTCGCCCGCGACCTCTCCTGAAGCCGCCATGCATCCTACCTAAAGAAGAGACTTCTCTCGATCAGTCACCTTCTCAAAGCCATCGCCGGAAAAGCATGGGGACCGTCGGCGCGTTCTATTCTGCAACTATAAAAAGCGCTCTTCATTGGTTCCTTGCGTTACAGCACTCCAGGGCCGGTATTTTGTAGCGATGCCTTTAAAGTAATAATGCCTTTTCGCGCTTATCGCGCTTTGTCAGTGGTCAGAGCGACGGTCCGCTCGCGTTATCAACGGGATCAGCCGGCCGTGAGCGGTGGATGATAAGACTATTCCAAAATAAGTCATAAGGCATCGCTACAAAATCGCGGCCCAGGGCCGCGATTTTGTAGCGATGTCTTGTGACTTATTCTATACTAAAATGGAGTTCCACAGCATTCATGAAAGCAGGGGGCAACCACTCCTCGAAAGGTACTTCCACATTGTCTGCTCATCGGAACTCATGTCTCCAGGTTTCGTGTAAATGCGGCTCGCATGGCCCAACAGGGGCGAAACTGACGACCTCTTGTGAGCGTCAGGATGAACAGAAATGAAGTTCAGGTACCGGCCAATACATGTACTCTGTCTGTAAACGTTGAAAGAAAGCCCACCATTTCGCCTTTTTACCAACGCGCCCAATAAAGGCAGTTGCTGGTCCACCCCCCTCTAAACCGCGAACTGAATGGAACACGTATATGTATTCACAAGAAAAGAAGAAATACTGCAAAGGTAGTCAATTTGCGAAATGAAAACTGACTTCAGTACGTGCCTATATCAAAGGCCGCGCATTTTAGGTTTAGTGGCACGATGTAACGCAAGGGCACAACCACAAAGAGATCCACAGAACACGTCACAAGTGCTTCTTTGTTATTGTCATTAGGTAAGCACCAATTAGCCGAGCAACATGCCCTTCTGCAACAAATTTTATGCTGTTGATCAGCTTAGGTAAATAGTGCGTCAACATCTCTGATACATAGTATATACATATGCGGTGCGCTAGTTCAAAAATGCTTTAGCTCTTTCCCTACCATGGGGAAAATGGGTGTTTTTTGTATGTTACGGCAGATGTTTTTTTTTGTTGTTTTTGAAGGAACTACTACACTCAATATTCAATGTAATAGATAAGCAGAAAGCAAAATGAATGCACTTTTCACGCATAAAGTTTTATTAACAAGATGTATGTCATAAAAAAGATATAAATGATTAAAATCAAGATTGTGCGATAAAATTGAACAAAATTTGTAAAGACACGCTTGTAGCTACTAAGAAAAAACGTTACGAATATTATGAGATATACAAAATGTATTGCCGTCTAATAGGCACTATCTCCGAAAAAATCCGTGAGCGGTGCGGAAGGTCTCGAAAGCAGCGTTTCAAACCATCGATAGCGGGCGGCAATTTTTTCGTTCTCCTTTGACGACCGCGAATCATCGGAGCGCGTTTAAATATCACCGCTTGCGGGAAAAAAAGCGAACTGCTTAGAAAATAAAATATAGTTCTCCTCCTTCACGTCCGATACGCAGTATGTCCGTGAGCGGCACGGAAGGTCTCGAAAGTGGCGTTTCAAACCATTGATAGAGGGCTATATATAGACCATGCCTAATGGGCGCGGTACGGAAAGAGACGACATAAAGGGTACGATAGCATGTGAAGAGCAAGTTCAGCTATATCAGAAGTGATCGAAATGTTGCGCCGGTGTTCATTGCTGCAGCGAATCGAAAAAACACGCATTGTTGACGTTGAATACCTTGACTACGTTTGTATTCTGAAGAAGCCCTAAACTGAGGTAGACTTCAAGGAGGTTAAATATAATTCAGGGCATTTTTTGAAGACTATAAAACTTATTGTGGCTCATATACGTTCCCCAAACAAGATGACAGCAATAAAGATGCGGCAGTAATAGGGACTGAAAGAGACGTTTCCCATCGGTAGGGATAAAAATCTCCGTGGCAATCGACATGCCTCTCTCAGAAAAGCTTATCTGAAAACAGTATACCTGATGTCTTAAACTCGGTTGATTTGTCGAGTGGTAAAGCCTAGAGAGAGTAGGGGTAGTGCCAGAAACCAATCAAGTCATATGAGTCGTTTCCACTAAAGTATAAAGTCGTGTCGTATGCATCTGTAATGTACACATCTCTGGCATTTTTAACTACAATTTGCATCACAATGTGAAATCGCGATTACTACTTTCCCGTGTGAATGACATTCCGTGTGCTTTCATTTGATTTGATTTATACTTTATTTCAATTTAATTACATGATGGCTTCTCCACGTTAGTGAGTTTTAATATGCTTTGCTAACACATCGATGGAGGCGAAATGCAAAAACGCCCGTGTGCTTGCGTTGTGGTGCACGTTAAAGAACCACAGGTGGTCAAAATTAATCCGGAGCCCTCCACTACGGCGTGCCTCATAATCAAAACTGGTTTTGGTACGTAAAACTCCAGGAAGAAGAAGAAGAAACGTTTCAGTAGGAGTAGCTTCTAATCACAGGTCATGCGCTGACTTTACATTGACTTATATCGCATGATCGACCTATATCGTTCTCTGGTGCAGTGTGGTTTTTTTCCTTTATTGTTTTTAGCTACGATTTTGCAATAGCAGGCTCTTCAGTAGCTTAACTTCTTATACTGTCACGTTAAATAAACAAGAACAAACTGTCCTGGAACGTGGCCGGTGGATATGCAATGAAATTATGTATAAAATCAAGACCTCTATTAGTTTATTTTTGTACACGTTAAATGGTGTAACTGACGTAGTTCCCCGCATTACCGATGCATACTAAAAATGAGAAGAACTGACAAAAGAAGAAAAAAAAAGAAAAAAAAGCAGTAGAAGAGAGATGTAGTGGCAAGTTTGGTTTAGCAACCTTCCAGAAAGCAGCTGGTATTCAGGTTAGCAACTCATTTAAAGTACTAGCGTTTTACCTTAGGTCACTTTCACTGAATGGAACGGGGAACCACATTTGCAAAAGCAAGGACACTGTATTGACTCTCCTATTGCCCCGCTTCTCAATTATCTTTTCTTAGCTAATCTTTACAATGTTCTTCGCACTACTCTTAAACATACTAATGTGTTAAGTGTTTTTTTTTATTCCGTAAACGACTTCTTGATTTTTATTTACTGTAACCCTGACTCACTTGACTTGTGTGTTCTGAGCATTCCCACCACCGTGCGTAAGTGCGCTGATCCTCTAGAAATAACGTATGAGCTCCCAGTTTCGGGAACATCAGATTTCTTGACATCATGTTTCATTGTAATAGTGACCACATCTGTTGGTGTTATGGACCTCGAGCTAACAAGCCTTTGCTACCGTTTCATTCTTCCCATTCGAAGGTTATGAAAGGGGCATTAACCTAATTTTTCGGAATGCTGTATTGAAAACATGCCCACAGTGGATGGATCAAGCGCTTCAGAGCCAAGCAACTTGCTTGTCGAAACTGGATATCCAATTAACGTACAGGTTGCTGTTGCAGAAAGATTGCTGTACTTGGCACTGTTACTTGACTTCCTGCATTACACGCTACCAATGCTATCAAATGCATGTTAAACCGACGTCCGACGGACAGCACAGAGTCCTCAATCTACGTTTCTGCGACTGATCACCGCTCATCTTCACTGTACACCATTAAATTATACACATGGGCTAAAACGTTCATTTCCGCTGTGGTGGTGCCTTTGACAACCTCCAAGTACATCTCTATATCCTTAGAATTAGAAAGACAGCTCTTCATTCGTAATACCCTATCATGCACAGAACGCTGCTATTATTGCACGAGACGTACGAAAACAGCATTCATATTATGCCGACGGTTCCACGTCGCTTACCACATGAGCAGCAACAGCTATTATTTCAGCGTTACATGTCACGCTTTTGTACCAGGTGTTACACAATACGGCATTCATAACGACAGAACATGCAGCCCTTCGCGCTGCTGTGCACTCTAGCAACGATAAAGCAGGACTGCAATGGATCGTGTATTGTGACTCGAAAGCATGCCACACTTAGAACCTCCAGTATGCTACACGCCACAGAACGTACCGGCAGTTGGGGTCCGAAATAAGAGAAATATTTCGTCAAGCTCTTGAATAAGAGCAGCACATTATCTTCCAGCGACTTTCGGGTCATCGTGTTGCCGGTAATGAGTTCGCTGACAAGGCTGCCCGGCCTGCCCACGAACGCAACCCGACGGTTTCAATTTCTTTGATGAGGACGAACGCTGCACGGAAACTTGTTTTCTTGCTGACGCAACGACACAAACTTTCTGGAATTCTATGAGCCTCTATAATTGCTGGCTGAATGACGTTTAGAAATTCTTATTCTTTCAGTATTGTAATGGCCTATACACCAACGTATGACTTTTGTGGAAGCCAGGAGACCACCCAGCACATGTTGTGCCTAATGTCCATGTCATCTCTCCCCATACCGCAAAGATTCTGGGACAAAGGCCCCAGTAGCGTGCAAATTGCGAATAGCAATTTGCACGCTACTGCACTTTTTTAAGTACATTTCCTTGAGCGACCCTTTTTAGTCGTGCTGTGCATCCTCTTGTATGCGCGCAGTGTTCGCTTTCTTTGCTTTCCTCTGTCTAACCTTTTTTTTTTTTTTTCCTTATCCCCAGTGTAAGGTAACACACTTAACGTTCGTGAGGTTTATCTAGATACATTTCCTATTTTTTGTCTTCTCTATCCTTCTTTGCTGATATAGCAGGCAGATTATTAAGAACTGCGTCCGGTTTCCTGCTCTATGAATGGATGAAGGAGATGAGGTCATAATGCAGTTAATGAAACGCGCAGTGGACAGTCAGTGCATGCATGCACATACTCTTTGTGTTAATTTGGTCCTGAATCATAGGCGATGGCTAAGAGCGGTGGACGGTGGGAAGCGTAGATAGAGATCTCATCAAGTCCATGGTCACGGATTCTCGTTTTCTCCAAGGTGTCTTTTCTCTCTAGCCGACCTAGGGTGGCAAGGAGGGCAAGCAATTGCTCCTTATAAATGAAAATCGCATAAATGGTGCTCCGTATTTATTTACAGCCCAAGCATTTCGATCAGCACTGTCTCTCTTACCGTACTTGAGAAGGAACAAGCTGTGGTGAACGTAAGATAGCTATCAATTTTCACTGTAAGCAACCGCAGATGTACAGTTGTGACCATGGATGCTTTCGGAACGCAAAACCTTAAAGAAAAAAAATGAAACGAAGTTCCTCTCCACCTTACCACACCGCTGAACTGGAAAAGAGGAATAAAAGAAAACTAGGTCAGAACTTAGCACCGAAAACTCATTAAGTATGCAATAGCATAGTAGCTATTTCCTAAGGCCGCGTCGCAAGGGCCAGGTGTGGCCAAAGAGTGGCGCAAGGACCAGGTATGGCCAAAGAGCGCCTGGAAATAAGTATTCAAGAAGCGAATATGTTTGCAGGTTGCTCATATCTTCTAACTGTCGTTGAACAAACTTGTTTTTGTTTTTTTCTAAAATGACCAAGTGAAAATAAATATATGTATGCGCGGGAGTGGACTGCGCCTGCCTCAGTCATCATGCTTCAGAGATACCGCAAAGAAGGCATATGCAGGATGTAGCGCATACGCATCAAGATAAGAAAAAAAGGGCAAGGCCCTAATGCAGATGAATATAACTTCTGGTTCTCCTTTATTGTACAAATAATCAATGATTACTACCTATAACTTTAAGCTGAATCATTTTATTTCCGCTAAATAACTACGAGGTTTTTTACAATGCTTGAAAGCGCGAATTTAAACTTTTACAGCGCTCTGCCCCCCCCCCCCCCTCTACTTATCAAAGGTCCCAAAAATTAAGGAGAAAAAAGTATTTGGTAAAGTTCCGCATCCACGGCCTTGAAGTGCTACATTCCAACATGCTGTGCACGAACTAGGTCTGCCTGTGTAATTCGCCATGTGCATATAGACGGTGGTGCCGCGGAGCGAAAGGCTTCAGGGATCATCGGCACGGTGGCTCCGTGGCATCGAGCTCATTTTCGGGTCTTTTGAAGGTATTGTTGTCCCATGATACCTAGTCTACACGCCATCGAACATAAATTTAAAAGCAACAAGATATGTTGCATGCCTCAGTGCACCAATCGCGCCGTCAAGGCCAAGATAAGCCTTCATTTGTTCCCGATGAACGCGTGTCGTGTAAAAGAATGGGTCGTAAATGTGTATGGATCTGGAAGTCTGTGACGCCACCAATGGAAGTTTGCAGAGCGCAGTTCGTCGCCGAAGTCTTCTTCGGGAGCGGAATCGGCGTCCAAAATGATAATTGGTTGTTAAAATTCTTCGCGAAATTATTCACATTTTGCATTTGTACAACACTTTATACGGCCGCTCTCTGAACGAGTCTAGTGTGGCACAAAGATACGCTAATGACTTCGCGCCTGTGCTCCACAACATAATGAAGATGGCAGGCTTAACCGGTAGCGCACCAGTTTATCATTTATAGACCCGTTGGACAGCTGTGCGTGGTTTTTGAGTACCATGCAGAGGAAACTGAAATACGCGTTATTTTGAGCGGCAGTAAATTGCTTTAACAAGCTATAGCAAGTAACATCGCTGTGTACAAAGAGGACTGTGTACTTGCACAAAACATTTAATGCATAATCGACTAATTATCAAAAATTCACTAATTAGGTTTTAACTAATTACTTTATAGACCATTTGCAATTTACAAATTCTAGCTGTGGAGTTCGCAAGGGGATTCATTTGGAACGAATTCTCAGGATGACACCAGTTTCTAGTTATTATTTCCCGAACTTTGCGGAGAAATGCATTGGCGTTCCAATTACTTACTTAACAAAATGTCGTTTTATGCATTGAAGCACAAAAGTAACTGGAACGCCAGTGCATTTTTCCTGAAAGCTCATTCGGAGCTTCGTGAAACAATATCTTTAACATGCATTCGTTATTCCGTCCGGGTCAGGTGGTGTATTTGATAACCTTAACATGACCTGTGCTACTTCCTAAGAGGATACCTCTGTGTAGTCCGAGAATGCAGGAGTGAAAGCAGAAGTTTGAAGGCGCGTTTTGAACCGGTTTTCCAATCCTTTAGCCAATTCGCGACTCAAAACAAATACTCGCCACCTAGTGGCGACACCGACAAACAGCCGATCTAGGTTCAGACTTGAAGAGAAAGAGGGTGTCCTATCACAGCATGCGCTGAATGCCTCGTAGTACTCAAATCGTCCTGATGCCGCCGCGCACAAGACCGAAAATGAAAAAAAAAAAAAAGACGGATTTCGAAACACTCTTGATCTGTACTATTATGTGTGTCACCGCGGTGGAAAAACCGCAATGTATGATTTCATCGTTTCCAGAAAGAAGCAGACGACGCGCATCGGACAGCGACTTGGATAAGAAAATTCCGCATCCTGAAAAGGGGATCGCTACTTTAGCAGTTCGTTCAAAAAACTTCACTCGGGACAACTTCTCTTTTCCCGGCGAGTAGATGATTGCTTTCGTTTTGTTTATTTTAAGTATATTGCTGGAATTTCAAATGGAGGAGTGTACTTTGTTCAGGCAGGTACTTTCATAAACTATAGTGGATAAGAAGAATGCGTGAATAAAACTTTATTTGATCTAGTTAAATGTGGTAGGGCCCCTAGATGTCCGCGGGAGCCCCCTGGCCGACATCTCTAGGCAGGCCCGGTGCACCAGCCAGAGCTGGTCATCCGAGCAAGTCGCCCGAAGAGCGGCCTCCCACGAGGAAAAGGAAGGGTTGGGAATAGGTTGTACCGATGTGGGCTTGGGGCAGGTCCACAAACAGTGAAAAAGATCTGCCCGGGGCGCTCGGCAGGTGGTACACTGTGGATTATTGAGACCAGGGAAAAATAAGTGTGCCAAATATGGGGAAATAAGAAACTTCCGCATCGTGAAAAAGGGACCGATACTTTACCAGTTCGTTCAAAACACATCACTCGGGACAACTTCTCTCTTCCCGGCGAGTAGATTATTGCTTTTTTTTTTTGTTTACTTTAAGAATATTGCTGGATTTTTAAATGGTGGAGTGTACTTCGCTCAGGCAGGTACTTTCATTAATTATAGTGGATAAGAAACTTCCGCATCGTGAAAAAGGGACCGGCTCGTCGGCCCATAAAGCGGCGAAAGCACTATTATTGTGCTTCTTGAAGATGACGGGCTTGTGTGAACGTCTGTGACTATTCGTGCAATTACTATTAGACCACACGCGTCAGCGAACTCACCCCTAATTTCCTTCTTTCCTTCCCTCCTCTCTCTCCTTGTCATCTTTGTGTTCCCCTTTCCAATTTTCCCGGTGTAAGGTAGCCAACAGGACGTTGTTGCTTGCTGGCTTGCTTCCTATGCCATGGCGCATACCCACCACGGGGGATTGGCCAAAAAGCCGGCGGTTATTCTGGTTAACCTCCCTGCCTCCTGCTTTTCTTTTTCCTCCTCTTCCTCCATAGTGATGCAGTACGTTTAAGCTTCATTTGGCTTTGATCGTTAATAGTTTTCTGCCCCACCATAAGTGGTACTAATGCTTTAAATATTCTCGCTAATGTACTTTTGTCTGCAGGCATGATAGCAGGAATGATAACCACCTCGGAAGGTCTGAAGTTGATCATGACACGTGTTATGCCACGAGGCGACATATCATTTTCATAGCATGCTTCAGTTTAGTGGTATAGGCAGAAGATGATGTTTCCTCATTCAACGCGGTGAGTTAATTCCTTGGTCCCAAGAAATTTAAAAGCAACTGCAAACAGCGCTCGTTCCAGCTTTGGAGCATGCGACCGGCGCACAGAGCCGCTTGTTTGCTTTCCGAGATTGTGCACACAGCTAAATTCCATTACAAACGGTTCGATTCGTTTCCAAGTTATGCATTTACACTAATACAACTGACTTTGCCAAAAGAAAACCCTTGCTAAATTTTGGAAACCTCTTGGAAGAAACTGAACTTGATCTGCCTGGTTGTTTTCACTTCTCTCCTTTCACCGGGTTTGAGGATTTCTACGGGCGGCAGGCGTCTGCTGCGTTCCCAAGCCCGGGCCCTACGTACTCTAACACTGCGTACTGCGAGCACGAACAAGCGCCCGTAATCGGAGGCAGACAACCTTATCGCAGGTATCAGCTAACTAAAAAAAAAAAGAAGGTGCACCCCGACTCACAAACAGAACTCTCATTTGTTTTTATATCAAGACACAATGACCACGTAACTATAGAGTTTTTAGCCTCGTTCTATCAGTGCAGAATATCCGTATTTAGATTCTGAAAGCACGACAGGCGTTACTGAATTCCGCTAAGCATAGTGCAGAGGCTGTTTTACAGCGGAGCTGTATATGGCTAGGGTACCATTGAATTTTCGTGTCCGCACACAAAAACTATCATCATCAATGGCTCATACGCTCGTAAGCACTCATACTCCCGTAAGCAAGCAAAAAATGCAATGGCTAGCACCGTGAGACAGAGGCTGCAAACACTCGGCAAAGTGAAGCGAACAGTGCTTACATTCTTTGTAATCACCCATACAACATACGGAACAGCACGTCGAAAACTGTCATCATCAATGGCTTATACCCCCGTAAGCAAGCAAAAAATGGAATGGATATTAACCCCGTAAGGCAGAGGCTACAAGCATTCATCGAACTGCAGCGAACAGTGCACCACCGTAAATCGTGTCCGAGAGGCCGACCGTAAGCGGCAGGCCAGAAGGACGACGTGTGTCGAGAATCAGAGAATGAGACCAAGAGCCGCAAAAGACTCTTCGCTGTCGAAATGCAATGTCGAAAGGTTCATGGCTACTCACTTTGCATGGATTAGTTGCGATTACACTACCCATATGGTCATTGTCGGTGATTTCAATGTGGATGTACGTGTCGGGACCGAAAAGGGAGTTTACGCGTTGCGTGTTCGAGAAATTTCGCTTGCGATGCCACACCAATCCGGTCCAACCGAACATCCAGCGGCATACGTGCATCCATTTGACATTATCAAGGAATGTGTCTGCAGTTGCGAGTATGCCGATCAGTGTATATCATAGCGACCACAAAGCCATTGTGACCATCGTTACTAAGTGACAATGAGCGATGAAATAAAGTTTTTACCACAAATTTTCTTACCACAACGTTTACAGCTCCGCTGGTCATCCAACTTCGCAGGGTGGAATTACCTTTAATTTTTTTCTCAGTATTGAACAGGCACAGTCAAGGTAAAGCTCACATGTAGATTATGGCTAGCATTGGCCCATGTAATTTAAGTACTCCTGACCTCAGGTACCAGGTCTCCCATGCAGTCCGCTTTTGGCAGCGCTGCCAGCCCTCAACCACTTGGCCCGACGAGATGCCGACAAGCTGCTTAAAACCTTACTCGGTTTGACCTACATTCCTCTGCGTACTTCATACAACTCATGTCACCTGCCTTATGAACTTTAACTGATTAGTCAATAAATTACACCCTTGGAAACCTTTTCTTCGGGCAATAATTGAACAACAACAAAGCGCATTGACAGTGAAATTTATTCCGGGCTGACTCTCTGACACGCAGGCGAAGATTTCGCCATTGCAGCCCAGGTGCCACCTCTTTTTTCGATCGTCAGCTGGAAGCCAAGGCGAAGCTCAAGTGCAGATTTTCGCTGGATCTGATCAACTTGCTTTCTCGATCACTGAGGTCTTTTTACTTGCGCTTGCCAGTTTTCTTAGGCTTGCCAGCACTCGCCCGCTTGGCCCGACGAGAATGCGACGAGGAGCTGCTTAGCGGCTTCCTAGACTTGGCCCGCTTTCCTTTGCGGGTCGACGACGAACGGGTGCTACGGGCGTGGCGGCGCCGTTTCCCGCCACTCCTGGTGCTCATGCTCGCAGTTGAGGTGCTGCTATTGGAGCGGCGGCGGCGGCTCCTGCTGCGGCCCTTCTTTCTTCCGTGGCTGGTTTCGGAGTCGGTAGTGGAATTTCCATGGCGGCTGTGTTTGCGCTTGGGGCCACCATGGCCGCTGCGGGATGAAGGCCGAGATCTTCCACGGCTAATTCCCCTTTTGGCATGATCACTGCTGTTTCTGGGGGAGTGACTACGCGAGCGGTGCTGATGCTTCGGAGGCTTGGCTATGGCAGTGTGAGCTTCGCTCGGGGAGGAGCTCCGCGGTCGCGTCTTCCGGCTCACCCTGTGCGACTTGGGTCCCTTGCTGGTGGACGGGAGATTCACATGGGCGTCGGGTGGCGGTGCCTCATTGCCCTTTCTTGCCTTTCTGGAAGACGTGGTGCCGATGGGATTTGGCGTTGCCGGCTTCGCTGACCGGGTCTTCGTTTTAGGTGTAGACGGGTCCTTCGCGGGCCTTCCCCGCGCTCTCTTGGCAGTGGGAGTCTCTTGAGAAGGACTTCCGCCATCGTCGGCAGCAGGCGGTTTCCGCTTCGTCGTCCTGGTCTTGGGCGTTGCCGCTTTCTTCTTGGCTGGCTCCTCGTCCTCCATGTTGGTTCACGCTCGGTGAGAAGCCTTGGCCTCGGGCCGCCGTGCGCAGTCGCTGCCGAACAGCGCTGTCTACCGCCAAGTCGCAGTCAGGCAACGGGTCCCGGGCCCAGCTTCGGGAGGAGCCGTGCCAGCAGTGCGAGGACGGCTGCCTGCCGCGCTCCGAGCCACCGCCGCTCTGATGATGGCGGATCGAACGGCGTTCTCGAGGCCCGTGCAACGGCTCGTGAAGTGCCGGGCTTCTTTTTCCTCGGTCGCGCCAAACTCCTGCACAGAATAGCTACCTTTTGTAATATTCCAGTGGTTGGCTCTCAGTTAGCGATGTATTTTAGATTTTCCAGCACCCTGGAATACTTATCTGTTAGTGACAACTGAAAAATCATTAATTAATCTCGTCCTTCTCCGTTAAACAACCCGATTCATGGACAATGCCTCACTGCGTACATGTGGGTATACGCCACAAATATTCAGGACAGCAGCAACAATAACAACGCTTATGATAACAAGTACAGCAACATCAAGAAATACAAAAAGCGCAAATAGTGCGCCGAATTTACTTCCTCAAAGTATGTTTTTACCCACAAAGTTTAGTATTGCCGGATGATTCAGTACATGATAAAAGAAATAGCTAGAAAGTTACACTCGGGAATTTCGTAATCGTGCGTATTGCTGAGGGTATCCGAGTAGTGCGGTCTTAAGTGACAACTGATACTGATTTACATACGCAAAACTTAGGATGTGCTCTTCAGCTTGTTTTAGTTATAGCTATTTTGCTATCATTATGTGTGCGATCATTGTTATCTTCGATACGAGACTTACAATTGACTTTTCTGAATAAATAGGCATGCCCCTTACTGAAATGATGAAATCGTCACTCGACAATACTTCTCGCCATGTTTCAAAGAAACTTACCCGGATAGATGACGAGTCCCCTCGACAGCTGCCTGTGCATCATGGCGACACTACTCCTTCGGTGTAGTTTACTATTACAGGAACATCCCGCATTTGAAAACTGCAAACAGGGGTAATCAGCTTAACCGGATTAACTGCCCGGTTAAGTTAATTTGGAAGCACGCGTTTTATGGCAATTCGGAAGGCGGCGTCGTTTTAAAAGCTCCTTTTGATCGAGCTATGACGCGGCCATAGGAAATATACTTAGATTGGGATGTCTCTACTGCCCCTGCGCGCGTGCGTCCCGGGCAACCTTGCGCACTTTCATTTATCAAAGTGACGGTTCTATAGGTCGTATCTCTTACAAACCTTCGATTTCGTGCACACTGTGCGCACCTCGCGTACGCTCAACACATCTCGCGTTTCCTGTTAAATACCTTCGAAGTGGGAGAAGTCCGCCTATAATAGTATAAAGAAATGCGTGAGTGATGGTGCAACCGAACCTCTGTCTTCCAGAGCAACAGCTCAAGGTCAGCGTGGATTCTCTCCTGCTAAAGTCACTCTTTGAAACGCCTGGCGCGTGCCTCACGCGCCAGTTTCTCGCATTCTTCGGCATCGGCCAATATTAACGCGACAGCGTTAAGGGCCCCGTGTCGCAGAAAATCCGGCGTCGGTGTCGGCGTCGGCTTCGGCGTCGACGTTAAGCATCGGCGTCGACGTTAAGCATCGGCGTCTGGCGGAAATAATCATGCCAAACCACATCATCCCGAACCAACCCGACCACACAGCCCTCCGCGTGGCGCAAGGCTTTAATGAACAAAAATTGAATTTCTCAAAGCAAAATCCGTCAGGAAAATCGTAAAGTACGACTTAATCACAACCTATAGGCGTGATAGCGTCAGATTGTAATTTGAATATACGAGAAAAAAGCCTGATAAGCAGCCACGGATCTTTGAATGCTATCGCCTTCCACTCTTAAAGGCGAAGCTTAAGCGTCCTTCAATTTCGCTGTACTTTGGATCGTGTTTCGCTGTACTTTGGTTCTAGGCAACGTTAAGGGTAATGTTGAAAACCGAGACTTTCTAAACTTTGGACACGCGCGTGCCTCGGGGCGACAGCAAACAATTAATAAAACAATGAAAAAGGCCCTAGGGCCTTCACATTTTGATATAAGACGACTTAAGTTGCTCCTGTAAAAATGTCTTCCCAGCAATGCATTTTTGTTTAAAAGTGAAGCCGACTTTATGGGGATCAGTGTAACATTTTCCACCTTGTGTATTGCAGTGAAGCATACTCATAAAGAAAAATATGATGCGAACGGAGCCCGATAACGCTGTCGCGTTCCACTCTTAAAAGCGAAGCTTAAGCGTCCTTCAATTTTTTTTTTCGTCAGGTGAATACCGACAAAGTGAGGGCAGTTTGCCCCACTAAAAGAAAAAAGCGTTAAGAAACAAACGGCATTAAATGAAATTTTAAAAAAAATTGTTGAATTTTAGGCCCCCTTATAAACAAATACTGGGCGGGTGTGAAAGATGCAGCGCGTAGGTCGCGGTGACCTACCGCAAAGAACAGCCTTCCAACTAAGGTTACGGGCTTAGACAGCTAGGAAATTCAGTTTCTCGTGGAATGCATGCTCTGCCAGCACCTACGCATGATTTCGACCATTGCTGTGGTTGGCGCATGTCGTATACTAAGAAGCTGCGCGTCGTGGACTTGTGGAATTCTCGCGAGCTTTCTCGTTTCGGCAGCGTCAAAGCAGGCTTTATTGCACTGCGCCGAGCGACTGAACGGGCGCGCCTCCGCGGCGCACGTGGGGAAGAACCATCGGGGAAAGCGGCGGGTGCGCTCAATGAAGCAGGCTCGCGCGCGCGCCAGAGCGCGTCGCGCATCGATTCGGCGCGCACGCGGAGGCGTGCGCAGTCATGCACAGGCGCACATACTGCACCGTGGAAGCCCCGTCCAGCACTCTGCACAAACACCTCATTCCTGCCGACGGAATAAACAAATCCGAGCCTCAATTCACGACGCCTCCATCGGCTCCGGCTTCGCAAACGGTAAAACCAAAGAGCCCGCGTACAAACTAAACATAACGTCGTTGCCGCCGCTCGAATCATGCAACACGGCGCAAAATGACGCCGAACTGCGCTTCTTCTCCTTCTCATTTTCATCTTTTTTTTTCTTTGTGTCTGCGATAGGTTTTTTTATTTACGATTACATTAAGCGGCGATTTTTCATGCGGGATCATTCGAGCGATGCACGAAATCCGGCGAATAATGGTGCGCGTGGCAATAGCGTGCGTGCTAAGCTGCGCGGCGGCGAGACGGGCCGGGGTGTTCCTTTGCATCAGCTGCTGAGGAAGCGAGCGCGTGTGCGCCTCGGAAGCTGCACAGACGTACAATTTAAACGAGCACGTCCGATGCCCAAAAAGACCGGCGAGGAGGCTCCGCGGAGTGAAAAGGTACATCCACATGGGGAACGAGCCTAGAAGGGGCGGGAGAAACGCGACGGCGAAAATAAAAGCAAGAGCCACATGGGAAGACAGCAGCGCGCAGCAAAATGCGACGCAGGACTTCATTTTGAAAGATCCATTGTTAGACCGGGGGGATACCTTCCGTGCCGATATTTCATTTTGCGTTCCTCAGACGGCGGAAACCGCGGAACAATGCGCTCGCCGTATACAGTCGGTAGCGGAAATGGAAAACGGACTTTGACAGCGATACCGAAACAAAAACCCGTCCATCATAGAAAAGACAACTGCGCGGGGGCGCACATTCGGAAGCTCGCCTCAAAAGACACAAGAAATCCTCGCACGAGCCTCAAAAGGAAGCTTCCATCATTCACACCTGCAGCCTGGGTGAAAAAGCGCGGGGAATTGATGGCCGGCTAAAAACTAATTGTCTGCTAGGACGTTCATTTGGCTCAAGTGAGCGCGAAGGACGGCAATCAGGGAAGAGGGAGAGGGGGCTGGCCGCGGCGAAAATGCGATTCTCAATTCTCTTGCGGACCCGATATGTCAAAGGCACCGTATTAAGTGACCGTTGCATGGTCCGCCGTGGTTGTCTGAACTCTTCCAATCAAAGCAGATGATCATTAATGAAAAAAAATTAATGCATACTCACTGAGCTTCGCTTTTTTTTTTTTGGCGTTTGATAAGTGGTTTAAGATGGTGTGAAGAGCAGTCAATTGTGCTTCAATTTAACGGAGAGGCCGTGATCCACATGTACCCTGCGGCATGTCTATCACACTGGGGGCACGACTAACTTTTCTAGGGTCTCATTTTTTACACTACTGCACTTAATTGCAGCTAGAAATTAAATATACGTCACTTGAATGCACGTTAAGTGATGAAATTGCGATTCCAGTATTTCACAAAGCTGCTGTGAGTTTCGCTGCAGATTCGGCAATGGTCCGGTAGGCGATAGTCTGTCTTAGACAACTTTTCCGACCACCAGAAGGGGCACTCTCGCCTCTTTCGCTGCTAAAGTATGTACAAGGGATTGCCGTCGCGCTCTGACTACGCGAAATCGTCGAGCGCCAAATTATAAGCCCACAATGCTCAGGCAAAGAACAAAACCACAGTAAGCACTGTTGTGCATATTGGACTATCTTTTTTTAATACCCCTCCAGAGAAAACAAACGGTATTTTAAAGCACATATTCTCTTTTTTTTTTTCTTTTTTTTCCTGTCACCTTCTTCCTCCCTCGACTCCACAACGCTGCGATCCTCTCTGCTTCTTCACCATTACCGCTCCTGACGAGCCTGCCACAGTTAACTGAGATAGCACAATCTCCCAGTGCACGTAAAACAACACAGAGCTTTTCTTACAATGCTTAAACGTTATTACAAAGAACTGTATTAGAGGTTTTCATTTTGTTTTGTACGCTAACCTGGCATGCTGTTAACTGATGAGAAATGTATTACATTTTCAATTTCCTCGTTTTCAATGCTACATTGACGTGCTGTTGTATTACATGTACTAGATTTGTAAATTACTTGTTTTGAATGCTAACTTGATATGTTGTTAAACTAATGTATATACGCGTTACCTGCCTCCAAACTTTTGCATACTATTGTTGCATGGGTCCATACTAGCATAATGCTACGGATCCAGATGTCCATAAACATGTTTTTCTGTAGCACCAGAATTTGTCAAACAAAGTTCAAAGTTCAAATCATGTCTCTCTCTCCTTCTCTTTCTCTCTCTCACACACCCTCTCTCTCTCTTCGTAAACTCATTCTTTGTTTATGCAGGAATTCTACCCTCACCTATCGTTAATAATGCATGAGGCCCTTCAGCGAAATTGTGTAGTACGTGACACACAAACACCTAAACTGAATTAAATTCCGGGGTTCTACGTGCTAAAACAACGATTTCACTATGAGGCACTCCGTAGTGAGGGACTCCGGATAAATTTTGGCCAGCAGGGGATCTTTAATGTGCTCCCAATTTACGGGACACAGGCGTTTTTTTTTTTTTTTTTCATTTCGCCCCTATAGAAATATCGAAATGCGGCCGCCGCGTTCTTAATCATAACCAGATACTATAATCCGGCTGGCATGCATGAATGAATATCATTTCAAGTTTGAGGCACCATTATGCGTAAGTAAATAAAGTGTATTTTTTGCCACTGCCGAATTCGGCGAGCGGCGACGTTTACTTAAATAGATAGAGCAGGATATGGTTACCTGGAGAGATCGATGGGACTAAGAAATGCATTAGAGAAAAACACTTTTTGACCTTCAATATCCCGGTTACCAATTTGATGGAGTGAAAATCTGAAAACGTTTCCCTGTTATGTTACCTGCACTAACATTTGTTGCAAGGCATATGCAGCCCGATGCTACAAATATGTTCTAGGTGCGTATTTACCAAATGCGGGAAGCGTTAAGACAGTGAATGGTGAGGTGGTTGACATTTACCGCTCTTTTTTCAAAGTTTGAATTATCTTCAACAAAACAAAACAAAGAGGGGGAGAAAAAGCAATCACACTGGCACGGACGCGCACAGAGGAGATCTCAGAGGAGATCCATAGAAGAAAGAGTATCTTGGACAGAGACAAAAGAGGAAGTAAGAAGTCGGAAAAGGCCAGTAGATGTGACTTGCATTGCCGGAATCCGAGCGAGCGCGCTAGCCAACGAATCGGCCGCTTTTCCTGTACACTGCCCGGGCACGCTGGGGAGCTATCGGGACAGCGGGCGCAGCCAAGGCGGCCCGAATCAAGCGAAGGGGGCCCCAGAGAGGTGGATAGATCTGGCCGCAGTGTTGCCAGGCAGAGGGCATTCATTCCGCCAGCGCAGCTGTGACCGGCATCGTGAAGTCCCCCGGCTGCAGCCCTCCGGGCGAATATATCTTTGTCACCCAGAGGTCGGGGACAGGTCCTCTTCGGTTGCGCCACCCGAGACTGTCGCAGTGCCGCGAGACGCGCTCAGCGGTGGGCACGTCGCGGCGAAGCCACTCTCAGGTGGCTGGCGGCGAGATGCTTAAACGAAAGAGGCTTGTTCCGAAGCACCGGCGCAAGGGTGCTGCAGACGGAACAGTTTTGAACAGCGGAGTAAAAAATGAAACGGTGCAAAGGGCTCCTTTATGGTCAGAGCGAAAAAAAAAGCTATCTTTTGCTTGGTTTTGTTTCTTTAACCGCACTGTTGAAACGGTAGAAATATGGCAACCATATTTTGACGCCACGTAAACTCCCGAGTTCGGTGACCATCAGAAGGCTTCGCTTGTTTCGCCTTCATAAATATCGGAAGACTGGGGCGTGACGCTCATACAGGAACCTTTGGAAGTTATAGTCACCACATAAAACGCTCGGAAATTTTCTCTGCGCCATAAACAGCACGGGTGCGAAAGAACGCTCCGTAGAACGTGCCAGCGATTCTCCTCCCTTCAGCGAAAATAAAAGAAAGGTGACAGCCCCACAGCCACTGCAGTGCACATATGCTTGCACTTATTCGACTTACCGCTTAATTGAAGGTTAAGTTACAAACATGGCGTTTATTTTCTACTTTCGTCAATTCGTACAAAAACTTTAAAAAGAAAAAGAACAAAACAAATGTACGCCAAGCAGTCCCTAGAGTTTTACTTTTCCTTCAGTTCATTCAGAAGTTCATTGAAATCGGATTAAGGCTGTTGGATATGATGGACGTTATCATGCGAACTGGCCCTCAAGTCTATCTTACTGTCTTTGAGTTGCAATGCATCCACTTTTGTTTTGGTACACAATATATATATACATATATATGTATATATATATATATATATCATAAGAAGCCAACGAACTTTTATTCTTATTTTTAGAAACAGTAGTCCGACAGTTTAAGCGGAATTTCAACGGAATGTATTTATTTTATTTATTCAAAATACCCCCAAAGGCCCTCATTATGAGGGTATGTACGTTATTATGTACGTTAGACTCTAGGCAAAATGCGATGAACAAAAAGCGTAATTTTTCTTGCATATATTTGCAACACCAATACCGGAGAGCTCAGGATAAATTTTCGTCACCTGTGGTTCTTTATGCTGCGTACCCACCAAGTGTGTAGATGCCATCTGAGTACGACAAGCGCTTTTCCATTTCGCCCCCATTGTAATGAGTCCACTTTGGCGGGGAATCAAATCCGCTACCTCGTGCTGATTTAACAGAGCAACCAAGAGCTCTTGTTATCTTAGACCCACTTGAGACGTCCAAGGAGCTCACAACTCCGGATATTAACTGACACACAAGCAGACTTCTACGTAACCAAGTAAATGTAATTATTCACGTGCAATTAGTTGCATTTTCTGGTAGTTTTATAATTAATCGCTTACTTCTTTTACTCGGTAGCGGTCACTGCAATTTAGTTAGTTTTTCAGTAACCAATTACATGTAACCAGTCACTTTATTGATAAGACAAGCTGCAACAGGCGACGTAGCTTTGAGCGCTTTAATATGGCGGGAAATATATATACAGTAGAAGGCCAGCGGTTGTTCCACGCAGCATTGTCGCAAATGGGCATGTTCAGACAGCCAAGCCCGGTTGCTCAAGATTAGTTTCCCTATTTTAACGCCCCACCATATGGTGAGCCGGCGCTTCAATGAGTGATGGCCACTTCGGACGTTGATGCCAGGACATCACCTATGGATGATTTTTTTTTTTTTCGAATTTATATTGGACCTACCAGGAGCCCCTTATCCGAGCACTGGCAACAATAGGACGGTACGTTAGGCACGATGGTAATCCATACTGAAACCATTGACAGCTCGAAACAACACGAACTATACACACCGTGTATCTTGGAACTACACACAAAACTACACACAGTGTAAATACACACCTATCTTTTCTGTGTAGTTCATGTTGTTTCGCACTGTCAATGGTTCCACTAGCAACAACGAAGCGCGGTGCTTTGTAGAGGACCCAGACATCGAGTAACCAGAATCTTAGGCCCAGGGTGCGAGGACGTTTCAGCCCCGTCTTTATCTCCATGCGCTCACATCTAGAGACTTCGTGTCGTTGCCGATTTCGTAACAGAAAACGCGGGTAGACGACCGACGGAAATTTTGAAAAGTAACGTGTCAAGGACTCCAGAAGGCGCACTGAAATAGTCGGACCAACTCGTTCTATTTACTGTATTTGTGCAATGTTAATAATAGCTGGGAGGAAGGTAACACAGGAGTAATCGATTACTTTTTAGTAATTGCTCAGTTACTTTCGTTGGACAAATCGGTCAGTGTAATACGTCATAGAACATAATACAAAGAAAGAAACCAAAAGAAAAAGTTCCACAAACATGCAAAATTTGGAAATCGAACCCACGACCTCTCGGTCCGCGACGACAGATTGCCGAGCGTTTAACCCATTGCGCCACAAACGCATTTGCAGAGAGCTACACAGACGCGCCTTATATATCTAACACTCCTCCGTGTACCCGCGCTCTTGCTCGAGGCGGTGCCGCCGCCTACGAGCAGAAAAGAGAAGTACTGCATTATGACACTAACGCGCACCGACAGTGAACGCTTCGGTGGTCTCAGCACTACGACGCCTCGATGCCAGCATTCGAAGGGACGCTGGCATCAAGAAGCACTACCAACGCCACTAGGTGGCGTTCACCGTACTCAGCACAGCAGAGCGTGGCCTCCGCAATTAGCTCTGAAAATGTTTCTGAAGTTGATCGCGGAGGCTGCAATTACGACGCGCTGTACGCGCTGATTTGACTCGGTGACGATTCAGTTACGTGCTTTGTCTTGCGCGTTGTAATAGTGTGTCAGTTACGTGCTTCGTCTTTCGCGTTGTGCTAGCGTGTGCAGCGTAGTGCAGCTTCCATATGCACGACGGTTGCTCATGGTCATCGACGTTGGTAGTCGTGATGGAGGAGACGTGCCACCAGGCGTCAGCGTGGGTGCATCAACGCCTAAGGGCGCTTTAGCCACAAAACACCAATAGACATTATATATCAATGTGCAATAAACATTACACTACTTCTGTGAAGACACGTTTCACTTTCGTGTTCTATACCGATTCCTATATAAGAGGGATCAACCACCTTTTTTTTCTCGCTGTCTTATTATTATTTTTTTAACCGTTGATGCATTTTTATCCTGGATAAGTAACTTGCGTGCTTGTCGCGTTTAAAAAAATTTTTTGCCATTCTGGATAACTGTAAACTGTGCTACGTCCGCCCATCCGTGTCCGTTAGTTCCATTACACTGATAACTGGTCGTCGCGTACATTCACGCATTCAACTATGTCACTCGCTCTACTGCGGCATTATTGACTTCGAGGCTGCGGAGACCAGCTCCTACAAAATTATCACATGGACTGCGGCACTCGTGTGACCGAGGCCTGTTGAACGCGGAATCCCATTACGCAACATGTGTTTGATGGATAAGCCTTTCACAGCGGAGGACCTGCGGCCGGGAATGATTTTAGCTAAAGGGCCGTCAAAGAGAAGTATTATTTGAGCTGCTTTAGTAAATTACCACTCTACAATATCAAAAGAGCCAGTCTTACGGCGAGCTTGGTAATCCAGAAAAGATGCAAAAACAAAGGACAGGTGGCGACGCCACCTTGAAGTTCCCGCATCAGAACTCTGTGACGTCATGAATTTCGACGACGTATGCCCGGACCCAGGTAAATTTCTTGTTTCAGTAAAAATGGATTACGTTGTATTCTAAATGAGTCAAGCAGTGAACCTCGGGACCTTAAAGGACTTTTACGGAGCCACAACGGCCGAAAGGTTAAATAAGTTCTTTGAAATCCGTGACGTCACTGTGACGGAAGTTCCGGCCCTGGGGTTTCGGCTTGAAATTTGAAAAATTAAACATTAACCTTCATTCCTATTACCGTAATTACATTGCATTGCATTACATTACATTAACCTTCATGGTCCTATTACCGCGAAATCGATAAAAATGTTTTTTTTTGTTTTTTTGCAGGAACCGTTTAGCAATGTAAACTCATTTGGTGTTTCTGTTTAGTGTCCCTTTAAGGAAGCATCAGCACCGGTGGACCAGGGGGAATTAGTTACGTCTGTTGTCACATCTGGGAGATAAGGTAGAGGTTCCATTGCTTCATTTATTCAACAGCTCTTGGCAGGCATGTCTTGTTGAGCCTAGCTTAAAACACGCTCACGTCATAGCCGTTGGCAAATTCAAGTATTTGAATAGCCTACACTGATATCACCTCAATCAGTGGCGTAGCCAGGGGGGGGGGGGGGGGGGTTGGTTCAACCCCCCCCCCCCCCCGTAATTTTTTCCGCACCCCCCCCCCCCCTACTTACCCACCCTTTGTTTTCGTCGCTTCGCGCTGACATAATTCATGAAACCGTTGCTACTATCACAATTTAATTCCTGGGCGCTTCCGTTTGGGTTGGTAATTTACAGCGAATCATGTCTGCATATGGAAAAAACTGTCACGGTGTTTGTCAAGGCTTGCACACTCTGTGAAGTTTTGGGCGAGAATGTGGCGGCCGCATTCTGAAGCAACAAATCCGCAACAAATGAAGCAACAAATGCGGCAGCCGCATTTTAGATGATGGTAAAAACGCTCGACGCCCGTTTACTTAGATTTAGGTTGCACGTTTAATACCCCAGGTGGTCAAAATCTCCGGTACACATTTCCGCCGCTTCCCTTCAGGTGCCGGTTAGGCCGCGCTCTCGCAGGATTTTAGGCTACGTTCACACTTGGTCTCGAAGCTGTAGGAAGCGGCAAAATCTCGCCTAGGCGGCAAAACAGGCAGAAAAACAGGCTGCGAGCCAAATCGGTGTCGGGCCGATTTTTTCGCCATGGCGAAGCGGAAACGCGGCGGAAAGTCGTTCTGCTTCACTGGAAGCTACACTAGCATGTAAACAACCGGTCGTAAAATGGCACCGGGCACCAAAACCCTGGCACCAAAAGTGTAGGCTGTAATGCTGATCGACGCGATCAAGAACCAGCTCTTGCTCTACGACAAGAGTGGCACTAAAACGTACTGTCAGCAATACTCACGATAGTATTCAACGTCGCGCGACCGGAGGTGCGGCAACGAAGCCTTGGCGTGACCCAACTTCTCGCGCTTTTGCAAAGCCAGGCGAACCCACCACCGCCGTTTCCGAGGTGTCCGCGTCTTCCGTTTATTCATTGTCCATTTCTAGAAAACAAGTAGGTAGAAGTATAAAAGCCATTTCTTCTTCCACTTCCATGGCAGACAATAGTTAGGCAGATTCCTCGTTGGCGCTCCATAATTCTCCTCGCACGTGTACGGTATGTTGCAGAAGTCGCGGGGTGCTTTTCTCGTCGCGACGATAGATTGGGAGCGTAGGTCTCACGTAGGACGCGCAGGCTTTGGCGAGCCCCAACACAAGGGCCAGCCCGGGTTTTAGCTGTGGTGTTCCCGTTGACCCTTTGGTGTCCTGGAGGCGCCGACAATACGAAATGATGAAATGTTATTACAACTTGTAAATAAAAGCTATTAAAGAAATATCACGCCTAGGCACCAACCTGTGACTCAGCGATACCGCGCCCGTGTACGGAGAATTACGGAACGCCAACGAGGAATTTACCGAAGGTCGCAGATGACACGCGAAGTTGCGTAAAATGATCACTTTTTATGACGGTACGTGGGTCAAAGAATGGACATACCGCTCGAAATAATGCGATAATGAGCGCCACCACGCCGACAAACGTACGCAGACTAGATGGATCTGGACGAAAACGGCAGCGGCGGCCGCGGCGGTAGCAAAACAAATGTGAACAACTTGGACAGGTGCGGAAAAAATTTTCCGGCCGCTTTGGCCTTTCCGCCCACTTTGGCCTTTCCGCCCGCTTGCCGCTTTCCAAGTGTGAACGTAGGCTTAGTCTGCGCGAGAAACGTCTCTTGTTTGCGATTGCGCCCCTACGGAAGGCTGGTAATTACTGTTGTGTTGTTGAATCCCAAACCAGCAATTACGGAAGGCTAGTAGTTGCTGTTTTGTTGTGGAATCCCAAACCAGCAATGTACACACGAAGGGGTTGATGACAGCAGTGAAATTCCACCGACTCGCAATAGAATGCACGAAACAGACAGCCGACAAGCATGAATTACTGCTGTGTGCAGTACAGCGTAAGTAAACTCTTGTTGCAGACGCTGACAGTTCTCGTCGGAGTTCACGCGTCCTGAGAAATTGATTATGTGCACTATGCACTGAATAATACCGGAGTTCATTCCTGTATCACTAGTACAGCAATCAGTCGAGATTCTGTGAGGTACAAGGCCGCTTCCTGTTTGCACCGGCGTAAGTGAAGCAGAAATGAGTTGCACGCACTACTTAAAATGCGTACACATGCCATATTTATGCTGTGCGGTGAAATATTCTGTACAATTCTGAATCTGTTGACGTAAAGGCAAATGATGGCTGCACGCTCGCACACAGCGGAAGACACAGTGGCCCATGCACTTGCCGCAGCAAATTCAACCCTCTCGTATGAGGGTTGCGCAAAACGCAAATACGCGCAAAAACGCCTTACGCGTTTTTGCGCGTATTTAAGTTTTCTAGTGCAAAGACGCAGCGAACAAGCTATTGCTATGGGAGTAGGTATAGCCTGGTCACACGTGCATTTTCACGCGTATAGCCGTCCTTGACTTGTGAAACGCACTTCGCCCCGACGAGGACGACGCCATCTACGCTTAACGGAAATTAACAATTAATGATGTCTTCTCAGATCGCACAGATCGTCTCAATGATGCGTTTTCGAAGACTGGTCCATTCAGTGGCGCGATGAGAGACCGTTGTTCCAAACGCCCACTGTACCTGTCGTACTTACTGTATATACTGAGCTTACTTTACTTTTTACTTTATTTATTCACAAGCACACGCACACGCGAGGGGGGAGGGGAGGGGGGAGGTAGGGGTGGTCCCATGTCTTTGATATACATGTATAGAGTCTGCTTACACTACCGCTATTTATTATCGATCACGTGACCTAGAGGAAAGCAGAAGCTTGCCCCCCCCCCCCCCCCAAAAAAAAAAAAATTTTCTGGCTACGTCCCTGACCTCATTGCTCTCTTAAGTTGCGTCGAGAAGCACTCAAAAATGTTGTCTCGACACTTGTAACGGGAAATAATAAGCAAAGGCTGCCTTCAGCAGTTGTCAGGATTAAGGAATGGCCAAAGCGGTATTGACAACACCATATTATTATGACAACAATACTGTCATTATATAAAACGTTAATACGCCCTATTCTAGAATACGCATCTGTCTGGTTTCCCTACAAACACTGTGAAATAATTTCACTCAGTAATGTTCAACGTAAATCTATCCGTTTCATTTGCCAAAATTACAGCCGCAATTTCTCGCCTACACAGGCTCGACAATCTTTGAACATCGAGCCATTACTTTCACGGTATCGCATCGAAGCCTTAAAACTTTTATATGCAATTATTAACTCCACTTGTGGTCTTTCTGATTGTAACTACATCACATTTACAAACGCAAGTTGTACCCGTAGCTCCCACGCCTTGAACATATCACCTATCTTTGCCCGTACTAACACATTCAAATACAGTTTTTTTTTTCCACGTACAATTGAGCTATGGAATTCTCTCCCCGGCGACATCCGTTCACTATCATTAAAAGATTTTATAGCTACCACCATTAAGCACCTCGCTAACATGTAAAGCGCTTTCTTTTCTCATTTTTTTTTGTGTGTATGTGTATGTTTTTATTGTGTAGCAATGTATAATGTTCCCACTCCTGCTATAACCCTATGTTGGGCTGCAGTATATGTAAATAAATAAATAAATAAATAAATAAATAAATAAATAAATAAATAAATAAATAAATAAATAAATAAATAAATTGCCCATGTGAGCTACGATAAGCGTAAAAGAGTAAGGTGCGCTACCACTTTGCCTGTGTTCATTGATATAAAAGGAGCAATTTTACAACCTAGAACATAAAGCATGTTCAGTGTGCCCATGGCATCTGTGCCATTTTAGCGTCGTCTGTGTGTATGTATGCATGCGCACTGTTTCATATAAAACCATTTGCTGAAGTTAGCGCATGTGTCGTGTCCTTCCTCAGTCCGTGTTTTATTTGCGCCATTTCTTTGCAATATGCCCCGTACCAGCAATGCAGGACCCCTCCCATTCTCATGAAATATTCCGTGTCGGAGAAGACCAGTGGATATCACACTATGTGACTAGCAGGTCAGTTTATATTTCGGCATATGAGGATGTTATGAAAATATGCACGCCGTATCTCATGGTGTTTCACGAGAAGGTGTTTTAAAGGGAAGCTTTGTGAGCCCCTTGTCCCAGCATTTTTTCTTCTGTGAACGCTCTGTCATCCAGTCGGCTTAAAGAGGCACACGATGTGTGTCTTCAACTGTCAAAAGGAGGGATAGATCAGGATACGTTCTATGGTCTCGTGACGATCACAAACGCTGTACGAGGCACTAACCTTCATGCGGATACGGAAGCAGTAGGCGTTCGTAAAAGGTTTACGCCCAACCACACGCGACACAGTAAAGTTCCCTCGCATCTAAATAGACCAGGTGGTAGTCGAAGGGGCAATGAAGGGTCAAGAAATTTCAGTCACCAATTGGCACATTCCGGCAAATTCCAATCGCTTAATTAATTTTCACGAGAAATTATGCGATGTTACCGCGCTGCATCAGGCCTTGACAATGGCGCAGACGCACGCCGGACTTCTTGGTGGGTGGAATGCGCTGCTTGGCCGGTTCTGTCCCCTTTGGTACACAAGGCAACGTCCAGGCTCACTGTGCTGACACAGCTGCATACGACACTTCGGCAGAAAACACCCAGATACCGCTCTCGAAAAAAGACGCCGCGAATGTGCTAACCGCATTTACTTGGCGTTTGCTGCGATCTGTCTGGTGTGACGCAAGATATCAGTACGGATCCCTCAATAAAATCGATCCGTCTTGGGACTTTTATATGCCGTGAGGCTTCAATAGGCAAGATCAAGCATGCCTTCGCTCCATCAGACTTAATGTAGCCTGTACGAACTACGTCAAGTGCAAAATTCAACAGACAGACTCGCCAATGTGTTCTTTGTGTAACTCTCCTGAAGACTTGCAGCATTTTTTGTGTGACTGCTGCCGTTAGTCGTCAAAGGCGTCTTTGAACGGCTCGAGCTTCGGGCTGCGGTAAATTCTCGGCCCGTGCAAAGCACCACCTGCACGTTACGCGCCACGACAGTACTGCTGGTATTTCTGAGGTCCACAGACCACAGCGAAACTATGTGAATATCTGTATTGTTTACGTCTGTGTCTGTGACTGCATGTGCTATTTGTATGTTTATGTGATCACTGCGCATACCATAATTATCACCAAGAGCTTGGAGTAGCATGCCAGACGATCAGCCAGGCTCTCAGCTCCTGCATTATCCTTAAAGTTTGTATTTTCTCTCTCGTCGGCTCTGTCGTTGACAAAGATGTCGCAATGACCGGGTTGCCCCCCTGAAATTTGATTATGTGCCCGCTTTCAACAGCCCGAGGGTGAGGTTCTCTGATTTCGAATACCAGCTGTTTATTAAGACCGAGAAGTAGTCTTGACAGCAGAGTCTGGAGTTTGGCTCCAAGCCTGGAGCCAAAGCTCACCTCTCTAGTTAGCATTCAACTTTATCCCGCTTTATTTCCTGTTATGCTCAATGCATCGCTTATTTAGTATTTAGTATATGTAACATTTTACCGCGACAGCATTGAAGAGCTCGAAACATGGCATGCTACCTCCGTCCTGTTTTATCATAGAAGTGCTTCGTCATGCTGCCTTCATCGAAGTGTCGCCGTCATGCAGCTGTTGTCGTTGTCATCGTGTTGTGGTAGTAGTCGATCCGCCGTCATGGTGCGGCTGTCACCATTGTTATCGTGTCATCGTCGTAATAGAGACCCGTCATTTGTGGGGCGTTGGTTATTAGGACGGGGGGATAACGGCTGCCCCAGTGAATGAGTTCAGAGGCGCATGAATCAGCCCGGTGGGCTGTTTTATTATCAATCCCATGTCGATTGAAGAAAGAAAAGAGACTAGCAATTCCAACTTTTACGCACAAAGAAAAGCTAATAGTGCTGATTCAATCGTCAAGCCCGAGCGACAAACTATCAGGAACGAATCAGGTCTACTGGTGTCAAAGACCTTTTCCTATGCTCTCCATTTACCCCGTCCGGCACTCATCTCTCTTATACCGTAGCTGAGAACCGTGCTCCCTGTCAGCGCTACGCCTTGCGCGCGCACAGTAACACGTCCCACATCATCATATTTTGAATAACATAGTTTTAAGGAATAGCTTGGCACCTTTCGGTGGCACCAACTACTCCTAATACAAAGTCCTGCTTCATGGCGTCTCTCATAGCCTTGACGATTTCTTAGGGCATTAGGCCCCGCGAATCAATCAATTTTATCTTCCAAAGTTATTCTGGCTTCAGCGACTTTACGCTTTCCTTCCGTTAGTGCTCTCTTCATTCCATTGGTTATTTGTTCCAAGCGCCACACTCCGCACCCAATTCCTCCGCCCTATATTTTAGTTGGAATAACAAGTGTTCATGGACGAAGTAACACGCCCAATCTTCAAATCTCGCCACTGATCATCAAGACATTGCTCTATATTAACAAGGTATACAAGCTGTACAAGCGAAAAACACGATCTGTCTCACACAGAAATCATCGCCTCGAGCGATGGATTGAGCTACGGCGTCGGCGACCGAAGGTACACCCGGCGACATCCGCGTATGCCTGTTGACAGCGCAGGTGCTCTGGGAGCGCGATGCCATCGCCGCAGCGCGTCTGCTTCGGCAGAGAAGGCGGCGCCCATAGGACGCCGCCGCACCAAGAATGCTCGCCGCGGAATGGGGGGTCGTTAACTTGATTTATTGCCCCGGGAAGTTGCAGCGCTGAGGCGTGTGTAGTCTATACGCGTGCGGCGGGGGATTGAGGTGCTACCGAGAAACGACTTGAGCCCCGGCGATCGGCGGCGTTCTTCGATCTATATAAATTCGCCATTCCGTCGGCGCGCAGCCATAGCCGGCTGGCGCGCGCACTCCCCGGGGCCCACCATCGGAATGGGCAGCCGGCGGGGTTTCAACTCGCTGCGCTCTCTAAGCTGGAGATTAATGAAGCGCGCGTGAAAACAGAGGCCGCCTCGTTACTGGCTCGCAATTAGCCGGGCAGAGTGCGCACTTTGATCCGCCGCGGGATCGCATCTGCCCGCACCTGCGCGTGCGATATCCGAGGCTGCGCGCACTTGGCACGGCACGGCGGTTGGCGAGGCGTCGCGTGGAGACCTCGAGAGCCGGAACGTGGGCAAAGCGCGAAGTCGCACCCAGCGGCATCGAGGTGACTGCGGTGTTAACCATCATACCGTGGAGACAGACAAAACGTGCCAGAGGCTTGCCCATTAGGATCGAGAACCTCGAGGTATTATGCGAAAACCACTGGTTGCACTGGTGTACCCGTGCTGGTTAACGCTGACATACAAAGATATAGAGAGTACATCTCGCGCATTGAGACGCCGGAGCTGGTTCGGAATGATCGGAAAGAAAAGACTGGGTCCTATTTACAATAAAATCCCGAAACTCAAACAGTGAGGTGTCTTTGGAGGAAGGTTGGGGGCGATGCGGCCATGTTACTATGAGATTGTTCAGCCACGTTACATTCAAATTGATTATAATCTCATCTTGAGAACCAATCAGCCTTTTGATATTCATATCAAACCTTCATTCATTTTTGCGCCCTGTGTGATCATTCCAGGGCGATTTCTCCACGTTCTGTCTTGGATTAGCATTTTATGCTGCCGGAGCATCCGATAGAAAGCAGAGGGAGCGATTACTAAGCCAGTATAGGGGCACTCAATTTTTAACGATGAGAACTATACTGGCCAGATGCTCAGTGCGTTGTGCTCATGTGACAAAGTTTGTATAGGTGGCACTGCCTCGTGATCAAACCAAGGGTCCCCTCATCCCGAGACTGGATATCAACCATAAAGGCACACGGGGGGCGTACTAAGCAGCATGCGCTATAGGAGAAAATGATGTGCGAGCGAGCATGGTCTAAGCGATAATGATGGTAGCGTTTGGTAGCCCCGCTGCTCATTCAGGTCAAACGGGCGGCGTTATGAGCAGCGAAAATAGCAACTAAGCATGGATTGGCTGCCAGAGAAGTGGATCGCAAACAGCGCCACGTTGAGCATAGCTTTCATGACCCTCTAGCGTGGAAGGGGGATTAAGAATAGAACCTGTCGTGATTAGCGAAGCGGAACGAAAGTTTGTGGCGACAAAAGCAGTACGTGCGCTCCGCGGCTGGCAGGGCAGACGACAGAGAGCAGCAGAAGGAAAGACGGATCGCGCAGGATGTGGCGCGGCAGACGAAGCTTAACGACGTGCAGAGAGCGATAGACGTACGCTAGAAGCATATGCAGCACGGGAAACGTCGATTACAGACTACAGACGCTCTGCGGTAGACTCCGCCGAGCAGCTGTGTTAACCGACTGATAATGAAGTTTTGCTTTTGGAGTGCATTTTTATGTTTTTACGCTGTGGTGAGGGGTGCCTGATGTAGTATACAGTGCGGCAGAAATACGTATCTATGTGACAGTGATGTTTCGCATAAGATTAACGAGCTGCTGGTAATTTTCTTATTCTTGTTAAGTGTGCCACGAGTAAGCACAAAGAGTATAACAAAATTTGTCTGTGAGTCGGAGAAGGAAGTCGGACAAAAATGTCCAGCTTGTACGGTTCCTTCAATTTTATACCTCTCCTGCAATGTTATTCCAACAAGTGCGACATTGATTTTTCGCTGATTTGGTTGATGTCCTCATTTATGCATCACTGTGGTTATGTGGGGGATGCATATTTATGCTTAATCTCATCATTCAGGGGCATTAGCTGTCATGTTTAGCGCAATATTATGATAGAACCAACAGTAATTCTTACACTTTCTATGCACTTGTATAGTTATTCGTCATTTTTGTATTGTCATAGTTACTGTTTGCGCAACTTGCGAGGTCCTTTAATTTCTTACTAGCTGATATATGTCCTGTTTGAGCGCACTTTTACTTTATGCCCACCTGTACACTTCCTTATGAATTAATTTATTCCATATCCAGCAGTAGTGGCGACATCCCGATAGCTGCAAAATGGAAAAACAAAAATTGTGTAGCGAGCTTGTGTGGACCTTAAAGAACTCCACGGTGTCAAAATGAACCTGTAGCGCTTCAGTATGGCGTCTTTCAGATCCCTTGCGTATGTTTTGGGATGTGAAATCCCATCAAGAAATCGTCAGATGGCCTTATGCGCTATGAAGAAAACACTCTCGTTACTCCATTCAGTTGCTCCTTTATCCTTTTCCTCTAGATGTTATGACGAGAAAAAAAATGTGCGTTGTTTGAATGAGCATTGGAAATTTGTCTCTTGAAATATGGTTACATGGATTTTATTTCAATATTACATTGTACACACAGTTCTATTCATTAGGTCAAGCAATTTGGAATGTGTCCTAAATGTTTGTGGCCTAGTTCCACGCTCTCATAGACGAGGAGCTCGGAAGCTGTTGCGTGTACGCGCGTCAAGCACAACAGAGGTCCAGGAATTTAAATTCGTGGCCGCGTCGCCAAATCTGGCTGCTGTTATGCAACGTCAGTGTGTCAACTGTCTGTTAACGACTTTGGAAAGATCTCCAGCATCCACGTGGTGTTTCAACGATCTCGCCAGCAACACCACCCGGCATATGAAGCACTGAAAAAAATTATCACGAAATTTAGTTGTAGTATAGCATTTCGGCATTTTACCTAGACGCATGCAAAAAGGTCACTATATACACACGTGTTCTCAAAAATGTTGTAATAGCTTCCGTTTGGCGAATGCATGCCAACGGCAAATGCTGTGGCGCCATCTGGTGTATAGAAATCAAAGCCCTTTCGTGGAAACGGCGGCGTCTTTTGTTACACTTGGCAGCGTCAGAACAGACGGCTGATATCAGTAATGACGAAATATGTCGCCAATACTTTCTCCTCAGAAAGCGATTAATCTGAAAGCGATTTTACCATTTTATGTTTTGCTGTCGGGACAAAGAGCAAGTAACGAGGCCGAATTCGGATCGAAGCGGGTGGCCTCGGCTGCCACCACGTGTTGTTACGCGAACCACAAAAGTCCGCAACGCTGTATTCGTTCGTACGTAACTCACAAAGTTCTTCATGGAGGTCTGCGCGTACACATTCAGGACGCGCTATTTTATAGCGTGCGTAAGGGCGGTGCGCACGCTATACTAAAACTGTCTATTGTTATAATTCATTATTTAGAACTTGTCTTACATACAAGGTATCAACCCAGCTTACATTAGTCAGTTTTAAATATTGCGCGACTAAAACATGTTGTTGGTCACTCTATGAATAAAAGTCACACTATTTATATTCTGTTCCATTGCATAATTAGTCAAGATCAAGTAATCATCTTCGCAAGTTTTAATTTTATGAAAAAAAGTACATATTGAAAGTTATATAACGTGCTAGAAAACGTTTGATTCAGCGCTTTATAACTACTCGACTATACACGGTATATATTTACCGCATCATAAATAATGCCCGTGAAATATGAAAAAAAAAGAAAAACGTAATTAGCTGTTGGCGCGCATAGACGAACAGTGCTTTTTTCAACCTACTGCGCTGCTGCTGAGATAAAGATAGGCAGCGGAGCAGTTTAAGTTACGCAATGCAAGACAGCAATCAGTCTGCTTGAGGCAACAAGCCCCACGGATGTTCATGATATATATAAGCACACTGAACGGGACCCGAAATCGACGCTGGTATGTCACTTTCTGTGAGGTAGCAGCGGTAGATAGGAAGTTCAAAATAGCCCAATCCGACGCTTCCTAGTACGCTGTTCACCTTTCTCGTCGGAAGATTTTCTCTGAATATCAGGCTTACGAACTTGAATAATTATTCTTGAATATTTATACAAATAAGTAAAATTTTAAAATCGTATGATTTGCACCCTAAACTCGTTATCAGCATGCTTTAATTCGCATTCCGGTCTGCGGATTAATATTGTCCACATAGGCTTCTTCAACATGTGCCCTAAACCTCGGTACATTACTTGCGTAAACTCCCCTCATTATTCACGATGACTCATTCTTAAGTATCCTTAAGGTGAGTTATTAATGCGATTAGCCTTCTTAGGATACTTCCCGCACTTTCCGGTAGATATCTATTGATGTCTCTAAGTGATTTTTCGCCAACTTGTGGAAGTGGGAATGTGCCGCTATTCAATTACATAAAAATCATTTTTTTTCAAAATTCTGTATTGTCCAGAAAATAAACACCCTGTATATTCCCACCGGCGCCACCCGCCGACTTCACGGCGGCGCCGCTAGAGGCCGCAGCGTGTCCAGAGGGAATCACAAGAGAGGAGCCCAGCTGCATACACACCTCATACACGGCATGTATGAGGCATATATGATCCAGCAATATACAGCGAAGCTTTGCATGAGTACATAAAGAGCCGGAACATGAGTATACACGCATACACATACACACACACACAAGCACGGTCGCACACAAAATATACCGAGCATTTTGTTAAGCGGAGTTGCTGACTACTAGCGAGTACGACGGTCGCCTTGAACGCATCATGGTTTCAGAGGCAGCATGCGCATACGTACGTAGAGCAATTCGAATTTATTCTATCCGCAAGAAGCGTTTACTTCCTCATTACCGTGCAGCCACGGATGTGCGAAGGCGAGCTTTCTGGTTCTTTTTTTTTTTCGTTCTTCCGCATGGCCGGCGCCGCCAATGCCCGCGGTGATGATGATGATGATTGATGATGATTTATTGGCATCCCCTTTGAAACGGGGCGGCGACAAATAGTCACCTAGCCTGCTTGATTTAATCAGGTATACTATACATGTTCTTTATCTAGCATTTTTGTATACCTCTCATTATTTTTCTTTTTCAGAACTTTACCTTGTACCGTTGCCTATGATTTTAAGAGATCAGGTCGTATCCATCGTTTCTCTGCTTTTTTCCCACCAGCACTCTAATCGTCTCTTGCTGATCTCTACGGCTGATCTGTTTATGTTTCCTTCCACTTTAAACCCAAGCGCTTCTGGCAGTTGCACGTTACCTATGGTTCTCGCTGAGTGAATCCCGTCGCATTCCATTAGGATGTGCTGAGTGGTCTCTGGATCTTTACTGCAGCATACACATGTTTCATTTCACTTTTTTTTATTACCTTAAAGACCCCGTTCGGGGTATTACATAAGGGGTGGTTAATATGTTTACACAAGAAAATGCAGGTGTTACGGTGAAATGTCTCATCTAGTTCCGAATATTTGTTCCGATATGTTTTCGTCCTTAGGCAACCGGCTCGAGCCTCAAATAGCAAGGCACTGCCCTTTGTGTTATCGTACAGATTTTCCCTTCTAATTTCTTTCTTCTCATTCTTGTAAATCTCCATTGTCCTTTTTGTTTCCATTCTTTGCATCCAATTCACGGTCTCTATTTCTCTCACTTTCTTTCTGATGACCCCTGGTTGTCTATTTACAGTTTCGATTATCCTGTACTTGGTTGCCAACTTCCTTGACCTCTTCCTCCATTCTGTGAAGATGAAGCGCTGCGGCGAGCGCCATCTGGTGGTGCTGAAAGGAACCCAGTGGCGCGCGCGGCGCGCGTACTCCGCTTTGATGGGTTGGCCTATTCGGCAAGGGAACAGCCATGCCGCAGCAACAGTCACGAAACCCGGCGAGGTTTGCAAAGAAAAGCTTTACTTTTAGAAAAGGTAGACGACGTACGCGACAGCCCGTCCTTTACTGTCCAATGAGTCGGCTGGCGAGCCAGCCGGAACATTCAGCAGTAAAAAAACGTGTTGCCACTTAGGTCATTTCCCATTTTGACGAAATATGCTCTCTCTTGCTGACCTATACATACAGGAAACATAAAACAACTGGAAAACTTCGGGAAACAAATTAAATGCTGGGCTTTCACGTGCCAAATCCGCGTTCTGATTTTATGAGCCATGCCAGAACTTCAGAAAGTGCTCCGGACAGCATGTTATCCGCATTTGCCTGTGAACGAACACTTTTATTTTGTCCCATTTTATTTTGTTCCTACAATAGCAACACCACTGGCTTTTTTCGTCGAATATGATGCATCCACTGCCGTGTTGCTCCTCGCTACCACGCTCGCTACTACAAATCGAGCCGTGCCGGAGCCATCGTTATTCGAAGACCAAGAGAATCCGCCCGGCGCTAAACGGTGTGCCTCTAAAGTCCCAAGCCTCTGCGAAGTGGCGCAGGTGTGAATGTTGCGAACAGATATGTCAAGCCAACTTTCCTTAGCTTTGAACAACTGGTGGCTGTGATGTCAAACTTAATACCTCACCCACGCGTTTTTTTATGTCTTCACGGCATTGTGTGTCATAATGCCGTGAAGACGCAGTACAGGGGCGGAATGCACTAAGCTGCGCCGTTCGTACGCAATTTCTTAGCCAAAAAGTTCTTAGTTTAAGATAAGGGTGCAACCGAAGTGGCAACGCATTTAACTTACGGCGTCATATGAGAACGCGGAGGAAGAAAAGCTTGTATTAAACGACAAAGAATGAAACAAGTGCGCTCAAGTGGTAGCAAGAGCGGGCTTGATGCATCTATAGTTGAGGATATATATTCTTACGGCAAATCACTGCACGCCTCTTTCCGACATCTTCCTTTTCCGGGCATCTGCTGCAGCGCTCACAAGCGCTAGCGCGCTCGCCTATTTCCGCACTGCCTTCAAAAGAATGGCATTGTATTATGCATTCTTCTCAAATTTCTGCGAGAGACAGGACTGATGGACACATGATGACATATTTGGCGCCGTAAGAGACACTCAGGCGGAGCAATTGGTCTAGTTCTGCCAGTCTAATCCAGATTGTAGAAACATAACCGCCACCATCACCACCACATTACAAAGCGTCTAAGTGTCTTTATTGCGATAATAATTAGGGAAAGGGCAAATAAAGAAAGCTGCATAATAAATAGTTCATATGGCCTCCAAGGCAAGGCCACCATCACCCATACGTTCATCGGTATGGTACGTGATCGCACTGTTCATGGTTGCAGGTGCGGTTCTAATGCCGCGCATAGGCTCAATATCAGCACCCTCGGCAGCCGGTACCGTCTATAAGGTGCTGGTCGACGATGTCGTCGAGCGCCAACCGCATCAAAACGCGCGCTCCCTTCGCATAGGCTCCCTTTTGAGGGCACCGAGAGCTATGAAAGCAGCCCTGAAAGCGAAATGCAGAAAGAATCCAGGGCTACCGAAACTACCAAAACTATGACACAAAACTTCGTTACGTAACATCCGCACGTGCAAGTTTGGCTGCCTATCCCACTTTGACATCGTATCAGTGTTCATCGCTTCTTCTTGGCATCTCCTCAGCTGATGAAACACGATGATGCCTCCCGCCAAGTGAAGAGTTCTTTTTTTCAGATTCAGGCGGCTGCATTCTTACAGAGGCGAAATGCACAAAGGCGCATACACTTCAATTTTGGAGCCAGGTAATAAATCATAGGTTGGTGACGTCATGGCCTGGAGCCGCTAACTACGATGTCTGTCATATCCCAAGTGGTACCTCATATATTTCAAGGCTAATCAGTCAACATCACCACGATAATCAATGCCAACGTTTCCATAAGTTTACCAGCTTCATAAGAACACACGTTCAAGTGCACGTCAGAATACTGCGCAACACCATACGCGACGCACATAACAATTCAACATTCGAGCTAGTGGTTAATCGGTTCAAGTCATCGATCTTGCACTTTGTTCGGAGCAGTCACTGCGCATATAGTACAAGGATCAGGTGGGGCTGGTGGTATCTAAGCCGCAGCAGACGCTGTTGTGTAAACATGCAAATGCAGCCTCGCAGTACGAAGCGAACTGCTGTTCAAGAGCAGCAGTACATTAACAATTCTGACGAATGTTTGATGTCGTAAAACGTCATCAGCGCATTTTTATGTCCACTGCAGGAGGAAAGCCTCTTCCAGCGATCGCTAAGTACCCCTCACCTGCGCTAGCTGATTCCAAGCTGTGCCTGCAAATTTGATAATTTCATCCGCCCAACTAACTTTCTGCCGTCCTCGACAGCGCTTCCTTTTTCCCTTGCACCCGCTCTATATTTATAATGAACCACCGCTTATCTGGCCTACGAATTGCGTGGCCTGACCAGCTGCATTTTTTTTTCTCTTAATGTTAACTACTGCTACCATGCTTTGCTCTTTGATCCACACCACTCTCTTCCTGTCTCTTAATGTTACGCCTAACATTTTTCGTTCACTCCCTTGTTTGCACGGTCCTTAACTTATTATCAAGCTTCTTTGTTAACCACCAAGTTTCTGCCCCATATGCTAGTACTGATAGTATGCAAATATTGTACCCTTTTATTTTCACCGGCAGCGGTGAGCCCCCAGTCATGATTTGATAATGCCGGCCGTATGCATTCCGACTCGTTTTCATTCTTCTTTAAGTTTCCTCCTCATGATCAGAGTCCCTTGTGAGCAATTGAGATAAACTTACTCCTGCACACACTCTAGAGGCTGACTGCCGATCATGAATTCTTTTTCGCTTGACAGCCTATTGAACATTGCCTTTGTCTTCTGCATATTAATCTTCAATCCGCTCGGACACATTCTCGGTTAAGGTCCTCAATGAACTGTTGCAATGTGTCCCCAGCGTTGCTGAAGAGGACAATGTCACCAGCAAGCTGAAGGTTGTTGAGATATTCGCTGTTGATCCCCACTCCTGATCGCACCGCATACCTCCCCCGATGTTATCACATTACAAGAGACCGGTAAACCAGCTAAGCTGTCGAGATACGTGGCGTACACCGCCGTTTCCTATGATGGACGGGCCCCCAAGTAACCACACTAGTTAAGCGAAACATTCCGGTTATACAGCATCACACAGGCATTGATGCAGCAGCCCACATTCTTCTCGAGATCATCCCGTCTGCAAGGCGCGAGCAACAAAGTCTCTTCATCCTCAATGTATACAGCAGCGTCAAACATGCACATAGGTTTCTACGACTCTTCACCAAAGCATATCAAGTAGCCAGAGGAGCCCCCTGCTTATTGTAGGAGACCTAAACGCCCCTGCGGTGGCATGGGGAATGCCGAAAGGGAATACAACTATGGCTTGAAGGACAGAACCTAGGTCTTACTCTTGTCAGTGATCCAACTTGTCCCACTTGTGTGGAAAACAGCGTTACCAGAGACACTACTCCGGACCTGACATTCGCAAAATAAATACCACAGGCAGACTGGATCAATATACAAGATAACTTGGGCAGCGACCACTATACAATACAAACCACAGTTCGAGCGCGCCCGCGAAAGCCCAAGGGCCGTCAACTCCACATCACGAATTGGGACGCATCACCTCTCTCTCCGGTACCCAACCCTGTTTGGAAGATTGGGTCGCATCCTTGCTGCAAGGCGCAAGCGAAGCCACTAAATGGGTGCAAGAGGAAGCCAATCTGCAGGAGGCAGATAGCAAGTTACTACATATCTGGGAAGCCCTCGCCAGTCTGCAACGCAGATACAAACACAACAAGCTCAACCGAACTGCTCAGAAAACGCATTGCCACGCTCTCTCTTCATATCGAATACTATGCACAACTTACTCGTCTAAATTGGCACAGCACATGCGACAGCTTGGAGCGGCAACCAAACCTGCCCAAAACATGGAATATCCTTCGTTGCCTCCTCGATCCCAACAGCAACAACACACAACATCACAACTTGCAAAAGATTATTCACACTCATCTGGGCACGGACACACAGCTTCTTCAAGAGCTGATCGACTGCTACGTAGGACCTCAAACTACTACACCTGTTCCAGCATACACTGGCACCGCTAATGACCATCTGGACGCGCCCATACAATCAGCAGAGGTACGTGCAGTCACCCTTGCATTGCGCCCTAACTCGGCCCCGGGACCTGATGGCATTACTGATAAAATGCATCTCAACTTAGATGAGGACTCTCTAATAGCCCTCACGGCTTATTTTAACGCTTACTGGGAAGCTGGAAAACTCCCCTCAAAATGGAAAGAAGCCAAAATCATTATGATTCCCATACTCAGGAAGCACCTCCTACTCGAAAACCTCCGCCCCATCTCTCTTACTTCATGTGTCCAAAAGGTCCTCGAACACGTCATCCTCACACGCTTACACAAAGATATGAACGACAACAATCTCTCTCCCAATACCATGGCTTGCTTCCGCGCTAAATTTTCTACTCAAGATATCATGATTCAGCTCAAGCACCAAATTATCGATGGCGATAAAAGCTCCAGGCTGGACACCAGAGCCATCTTGGGTCTAGACCTAACCAAGGCTTTCGATAACGTCACGCATGAGGCCATACTGACTCAACTGGCACAACTCCAGGTTGGACACCGAACATATAACTACGTCAAGGATTGCCTTACAGGTGGCACGACCACCATCACCACCAGAGGGCTGCAGTCGCCAGTTATTCACTTCGGCAGCAAAGGCACGCCGCAAGGATCGGTTCTGTCCCTTTTCTGTTTAACGTGGCCCCGCTCGGACTACCGCCTGCATTAGATAGCATCCCCAACCTCAAGCATAGCCTCTACGCAGACGACATCACCCTGTGGGTCACCGGGGGCAGCGACGGGGACATCCAAGACACGCTGCAGCAAGCCATCAATGAGGTTGCTGCATACGTAGAACCCCGCGGTATTGGTTGCTCCCCACAAAAATCGGAGCTCCTTCTTTACAAGCCTACATGGGGAGTTCGATGCCCAGACCCTCATCCCCCCCCCCCCCCCCAGAGATACAACTCCCCGTGCATCAGCAACTCATACCTACAGTGGCTAGCATCAGTATCCGTGGCGTACGCATCCAACAAAACGGCAGAACCACGGAGATGCTCAAGCAGTTAGATAATCATGTACATCAAAAACTCGCCTCATTGCACGCATCGCAAATCGACATCACGGCAAGAAAGAAAACAACCTGATTCGTCTGGTAACCACCTACGCCCTGAGCAGGATCACCTGTGTCGCCCCGTACCTTCGCCTCAGTGCGACTGACAAGCTGAAACTCAATACCATGATCAAGAGGGCCTATAAGCTAGCCCTACATCTTCCCATTTCCACCTATAACGAGAAACTGGAAGCCCTCGGCATTCACAACACCAAAGACGAACTTATTAAAGCTCAGTGTATTACCCAATACGAACGACTCGCCAATTCCACCAAGGGCAGGCTCATTCTACGCACATTATAGACATAACCTTCACCACCCAATTCGGACCAAAAGTACCCGTCCCTCCGAACATTCGTGATCAGCTAGTTATCCCGCCCGTAACTCGTAATATGCACCCAGAACACAATCAGGAGCGACGTGCAGACAAAGCTATAAACAGCTACAAAAGCACTACGGCCAAGCCGCAGACGTAGCCTACGTGGACACCGCGGTATACCCCCACCAGAACGCCATGGCGGTAGCCGTAGTCGCGGGCTCGCAGTACCGCCTCGCCTCGGCCGCATCAAAACTCGCGACTAAACCCGAAGAAGGAGAGGAAACGGCCATCGCTTTGGCCTACGCTTCTACCAATGCACACTGCATCATTAGCGATTCCAAAACGACCATTCACATCTACACAAGAGGACTGATAGCACTCCAAGTACAGAAGATACTCTCCGGCACTCCCCCCTCAAGGAAACGCCGCGTCCAGATCATCTGAGCCCCTGGTCACTCGGGTTTGGCTGAAAACGAAGCCGCCAACGATTCCGCCCGAGCTCTCGCACACCGGGCGCATCATCCTTCTCATGCGTCGTCCGATCCTGACGAGCCCTCTGTTCTAAATCGCGGTTACGCGTGGGACCGAATGATCACTTTCAGAGAAATCCTCCTCCACTACTACAGAGAGCGGTTACCCCCCCCCCCCCCCCCCATCGCACTTCCCAAACCCTTTTATATACCACGCATTTACGCCGATGCATACTCCCCACTCTGCAAAGACTACGAGGCCCGCGCTGACCACGATCACATCATCTGGGCATGCCCCAAAGCTTCACCCACCAACACCCGCGCACTAACACTACACGCATCATAACTACGACCGAGCAGTGGTAGACTGCTGCTCAGCTTCGACCCAGAAGATCAGCTTTGGGCCGTCCGGATGTCAGAAGACGCCGCCAGAAAGCAAGGACTGGTCGCCGTCTGAGAAAGGGGAGGACAGGGGGTTACTCTCCCAACCCCCGCCACCCCCGGAGCCCATCATGTTTTAATAAAGTTTTATCTCCCTCTCTCTCTTTCTCACTCCTGATCCTACCTAGTCTAATAGCTTGAATACTCCTAAACATGCAATGAATAGTATCCTTGCCTTACCCCTTTCTTGATAAGTATTTTTCTACTTTTCTTTTCGGAACTATCACTGAGGAAGCGTCGAAGTGAGTCTGAGGAGTTGCGGATACGTGCGCTGTGGCTGAACACAAATATGGCAGTTCGAGATAAATGAAATAATTTTTGAGTTGTCAGCCGAATGGCTGCAAGCACCACGGCATTGATGTGACGTTTGTCCAGTCCTTCAGTACAATCCATAAGATATGCACTTACACAGCTAAATACACACAAATGTGTTAGCTTCGTCCAAACGCACTGAACCAAGTGATCGAACTGTGCGCCGGCGGGAGAGCACAAAAGACAGCATAATTCGAGCGACGCAAATGCTGATCTTGCTAATACGGCGCGTTTCAGTGGCTACGCTAAGCGTCGCGCACGCTTCATATTGTCAACTTCGCAACACCAGGCCACTGCGGGCAGTTTTTTTCATGCCGTCGTGTTCAATCAGTACTGCGCATCAGGCGCGGAGCACCGTGAGACAGTCTTCGACTGGAAGAAAGTTCTTGCGCTGAATTCTCATACGCCTATGAATGCTTTCTTAGTGAGAAGAGGAAAGGATGGAAAGAACATCGCACGAAGCGACTGAAAGACGTGAGTGAGTGCGTGTGTGTGTGTGGGTAGGTGTGTTCTCCTCGAGCCTCTGCACTCGACGTAATCGAAGTCTCACTAAATTCATATGACGTATCTGTATACCGTCTGTCCATCGATGGTGATGCTCTGAATGACTGGAGGGCACAGTCGGAGCCATTCTGAAGCGGCGCTGCCGTGCTTGCCACATGGCTGAAATTAGCAGCAACTGGCTGTAGCGGAACATGCCGGCCTCGCTTCTCGTCAGGCCTGCAGGGAAAAGAGGATGACGACACATTTTATGAGGATGTAGACCGGAACTTATTGAGCAGCACGGGTCCCAGGGCCATCGGCTCCCCTTCGTTGAGGTGACCACCATGCATTGGGCGCCGCATTGACTTTGAAGGGCGCACTTTGACACCTGCGTGTATGCTGCGCTAAACGGCGACAAGGCCGAGATGTGCAGCAGAGTGGTTCTCGGAAATAGGGTACCGTGGTAATGGATGGTTCTGGTAAATGGCCTTGTCGGCCGCTGACACTTGTTTGAATGCCAAACCCTGCGCTCTGGTAGCAAGAATAGGAACTGAATTATTGCCACAGCCACTGCTGCTGGAACCACGAGGTGTTGGTGCTGGTTGCTGCTGAGCACTAAAAGATGCCGAAGTGCTGCTATTGCTCCCCTGCTGCGATGGTGGTTTCGGGCAACAGGCATCCTGCAGTGAATGCTGTCTTGTGATGCCTCCCTTGCGACCTGTTATACCTGAAACTCCCGAAAACGAGGACGACGACGGCACCGGGTAGAGGGGGCCTGCACGTGGCTGCTGCTGCAGCCCAGGATGGAGGAGTACAGGGACCTGGGCCCTGGTCCAGATCTCGCTGCTTGACACGCAAGTCGAATGCCGTCTCGTAGATGTGTCGCTGGAAGGTCACCTCGTCGGCGGACGGCGCCTCCCCCCCCCCCCCCCTGCGGCAGGGGTGGCGTGTGCTGGAGTGGGGCTCTTGTTGTGATGATCTTCGGCCCTCAGCAGCCGTAGAGTCACGGCGGCTGGGAATGTGTCCCAAGGGTCGCAGTACTACACATCGCCCGCGTCGTGTCGTCACCGTATGTCTCTGCTGCTGACGCCGCTGCTGATGCAGCTTCATCCGCTGTCTTGGAGACCTTGCAGCCGGCTTCGCTATGGATGGCGCAGGACACCGACGTGGAGCTCGAACCGGAGACCTGTGACTGATGCGGTGGCGGCTGAGGGCTCGACTCGCTGCCGCTGTTGCTGAAGCATTGGTTCTCGGCCGCGATCTTAGACGACGACGAGCCGCAGCTGATGCTCTGGGATGTAGGGGCCACGCAAGCATGAGGAAGCTGGCCGAAAGCAGCTATCAGAGCTGCACTCCATTCAGGCCAGGGCCCCTGCTTGATGCCTGCGTAGTTGTCCCAAGCCTTGGCGGTACCGCAATGTCGTTGTGCTGCAACCAGCCATCTTTTTTGGTCTGGCCAAGCATGACGATCACTAAAGGCATTGATAGCATGAACCCAAAGGATGGCGTCATCTTGAAAGCCGCGAAACGGCGGTATTTGTACGAAATCCGGCTGCTGGAAGTCGTAGCGCCTCTTCTCCACCAGTCTGCCTGTCCAGCTGCCCGAGAAACCAGGGACGGTGTCCACGAACGGTGCGGTCGTTGAGGTAGTCGCGGCCGCCAGTTCAACCTCCTTGGTGGCTGGGGGGTCGAAGTAGTGCCTCGGATGATATTCTCGCCAAGGGAAGCGTTGACGGCGTTCCCAGGCAGGACGGGTCCAAGAGAAGCGGCCGAAGCCCTGTCTCAGTGGGAGGTGCAACGGCTCAACCGCGGATGGTTGCGAAAGCGTTCGTCATAACCGCGAGCTGCTGTGTCAGCTTGGCGATGGCTTGGACGAGATCACCGGTAGAGTTCTGCGCTGGAGCCACCAAGGAGGCTTGGACGCCGGGCCCGTACGGTGCGCTGGGTACTTGCGACGGTGGTAGGGTGGCCGGCTCCATAACCGAGGAAGCGTGTTCGGCGTTCCTTGGCAAGAGGGACCCACGGCACGCCGAAGAACCGCAAGGATGGCTGGAACACATTAAGACAGGTTCGTTGTAGACTGCGCAATTTGTAAAGGGGAGACCACAGACTCGTTCACTGAGCTGGCTGTGGTAGTGGTGGTGGTGGTGGTGGTGGTGGTGGTGGTGGTGGTGGTGGTGGTGGTGGTGGTGATGATGATGATGATGATGGTGATGGTGATGATGATGATGATGATGATGATGATGATGCTGATGATGATGATGATGATGATGATGATGATGATGATGATATTGTTGGCCTCACACGAAAAATAATAGTATTTCTATCTCCACTTCGTGGTCTGCTCTTCCAGCGCTCGCCTTGGGAGCGTCCGAGGCCAAGTTCACTTCGTCTTCACAATACCTTAAATTTGTTCAAGTTACATGAAACACCTAGTACGTGTGTCCTGCGTCAGCTTTTAGCGTGTTTTGGCGGTGTGACGCAGCTTTCGTCTCGGTGTTGCATGACTTTAGAGCCCACAAGCGTGCAACCTCCTGCAAGCACGCTAGTAATAAAACTAACCCAGTATGCTTGCACCACCTTTCAATTTTTTTGATATCGTGTTAGCTGGCACGCCTAACGCTATATGTATCGCTGCGTCTTAACGTTCTTTCAGTCATAGTTCTACTACAAGCTCCATCAGGTAGTATGTCTGTTGTCAAGTTCTCTTGTCAACAACTGAGATTGAAGTGGCTGCCACGGAGAACGCATGAACCTTTTCACTATCTAGGTTCTTACTTTATTCATTTTCAGCCAAATTTCTGCTTGAAGAGATGCCGATGTTTTTACCACCTGTGGCGTCCATCGCACAATATCCCACGTCACTATGTGGCAATATTTTTGTTGAAACATGTTTCAAGGTTCAACTTGAAGGTTTAAAACTTTCTATGATCGTACCAAAGGGTCAGCACTGGTTATTGTATGCATATCATCATCGTCATTTAAATGTCCACTTTTGTCATACCAACTTCAATCAGTATTCACGCGTCGTCGCTAATCGACTTTAGTCGGCTGGCGGCTAAGAAAAGAAAATTGGTTCGCCAAGTGTGACGCACTTACGGGCACATTACACACTAAATCAGCCTGGCACCTACTCAGGTATCTAATAGACCCGGAACAATCACGTGGAGCCGCCCGTGAAAATCTTCAGCAGGCAATCCATGCTAATGCAGGGGACACGGCTCAACTCTTTCAAGATCTGGAGGACAAATACATCAATACCTCTGTGAGCGCTGACCACATTTCCGCATACAACGGAACCGCAAACCCGTGACTTCACGACTGCAGAGATCAGAGCGGCAATTGACAGGATGCGTCGAGGCACGGCTCCAGGTCCAGACCAAATTACTACCACCCCTATGGCCAACTTAAGTGACGACATGCTCGAGCTCTTTACCGACCAAACTAATATGTATATTGGCAAGAAGGTATGCTTCCTCAGGAATGGAAATCGGCCGAAATTGTCTTTATTCCCAAACCCGGAAAGTCCATCAATGTTGACAACCTTCGTCCCATATCCCTCACCTCCTGTGCAGGCAAGGTCATGGAGAAGGCACTTCAAATCAGGATCAATGAATACATGGAAGCTAACGACCACTTCTCACATGCAATATTTGGCTTTAGAGCGCATTTATCAGCACAGGACGTTCTATTCCAACTCAAGTATGACATAATCGATCGCACCAGCGGAGCCACGCAACAGTAGCGCGCCATTCTGGCAATGGACTTTCGGGGAGCCTTTGATAATGTCCGGCACTCGGTCATCCTGACCAACTTATCTAGAATCGGAATCGAACAGCGTACATACGACTACGTACGCGACTTCTTGCACAACCATCACCTGACCATACGAGCTGGCGACGCCAAATCTGCTCCATCACAATGGCGACTCTGGCAAACCGCAAGGGGCAGTAATCTCGCCACTGCTGTTTAATATAGCACTGCCGGACCTACCCAGGGCACTCAACGAGATACCCGGAATCAAATACGCTTTATACGCAGATGATATTACTATATGGACCAACACCGGCAGCATGGGACAGATGGAAGAAGCACTCCAACGGGCAGTGGATACTGTGGAGCGCATTGGCCGCGCTTCGATGCTCCCCTACTAAATCAGAACTCCTGTTATTTAGGAAGCGTGACAACCAAATTCCGTTGAATATCAAATCCATCAATCCCCGTTCAAGGAAGTGGACACTATCCGCGTCCTGGGAGCCCACAATAATAATCAGGGCAACAACAACGCAGCAATTCAAAAGCTCTGCACTACTTGCACCAATATCTCCCTAATGATATCCAGAATTGCCAATCGACACCGTGGCATTAAAGAAGCGGACATACTGCGTCTCGCGTACAGGCCTTTGTCCTCACGGATTCCCAGGCGGCCTATCGTAACTTCGCAAGAGGTCAAGTCGGCCGCCTCGCACAGTCAATACTGCAACAGGCTGCGGCCAATCGTCAAGAGGGTCAGTGGAAACAGCTGCTGTGGGTACTAGGGCACGGGGGAGTTCGAGGAAATGATATTGCTCATGGTTCCGCCCGAGAACTTTTACACCAGGACTCCGCCGATTCCTACAAAGCACAACTTCTCGCTGACCAGGACGGTCCCCCGCCCCTCCTTTCATATTCTGAGATCCTGCAACACCTCCGGCTGAGTAGACGCACTTTACCCCCGCCTGATCACAAATTAGATAAAGCAACGCAGGAGACATTTTCCTTTCCGAATCCTTATGTGTTATCAAAGATAGATCCTACGACATACAATCCGCAATGTAAATTATGTCCTCTGGCGGCCACGTTATACCACATGGTCTGGGCGTGCCAACAGAATCCGAAAATATTGGCCAAGCATAATCCGACGATAGTCGAGTGGGAGGCGACCCTGTCCAGCTCGGACCCAGAACAGCAAAGCCCTGGTCAACCGAGCCCGGACGGCGGCAAAAGCCAATGGTCCTCCGGACTAGGAGGTCCAACCACAAAATGACTATTAATTTTTCACCAATAAATGTTTTATTATCTCTCTAGTCGGCTGGCGAACAGCTTCTACAGTAAAAATAATAGTGGCGCTCTGCAGCAGGAACGAAAGCGATCATCTTGTAGATATAGGTAGACTTTCAGGTCGTTACACAGAAATATCGCACGACGGAAGGCAGCAGAGTAAAGTGGGAGAGCAACAGGTACCAACCGGCCTTGTCCAGGACGCCCTGTGTACGTTCGTCTGGGTCTGTCGTACGCTATTCCCACCGTTGTTGTTGTTGTTCTTTTTGTTGTTGTTGCAAATGATGACTGAAGGGAAAGATCATAGTTTCTTATAAAGAGAGAGACAATTATTGTGACAGAAAAGCTAGGAGATCGGCTCGAATCAAAGTTCTGACTGATCACTCAGCATTGGGGTAGGAATAGTTTCTTATATGATGATGATGATGATGATGATGATGAACCTCTATCATGGCTCGTACCCACTGACGGGGATAGGCCAAGAATCTGGCGGCAGTACATGTTGTAAGAAACTCTGTGGGTTGGATGCACAGATTTCAACTTCTTCCTCTTCTTCTTGGCCTTGTATAGAGAGAGAGAGAGAGAGACAATTATTATGACAGAAAAGCTAAGTGGTCGGCTTGAATCAAAGTTCTGATTGATCACTCAGCATTGGGGTAGGGATAGTTTCTTAGATTATGATGATGATGATGATGATGAACGTCTATCATGGCTCGTACCCACTGAGGGGGATACGCCAAGAATCTGGCGGCGGTACATGTTGTAAGAAACTCTGTGGGCTAGATGCATGGATTTCATCTTCTTCCTCTTCTTCCTGGCCTTCTAAAGATGTGACACCGACTCGTAGCAAAAGTACTGACCATAAAGACCCGTAATATTTTCAATACGATAATAGAGAAAATAAAAATAATAACATTGAAACAGAAATCTTGACGTGAATCCCGAAGAAAAATGTCGCTAATTTCTTAATCAACTAGATTGACTCAAGTAACAGCAACACAAATGCCTTCCGATGGACATCCCCAAGCCGACAAAATAAACAGAAGAATAACTGAAATGATGGTTACGAGATAATGATTATCCTCAACAATAACACGTGCCCACTACGGCAGATACGCCAAGGATCGTGCGGTTTCAAATATGATGATATCGGCGTTAACATCTTAATTAAAATAAAGTGTATGTTAGACTAAGAGAATATTTAGAAAAGTGTATTGCGCGGGTATATTGTCATATTTTATTAGTGGTGTGTTGTTATTTTTTTGGAATCATACGGCCATAATAGTTTAGTTATCAATCGTAATGAGGAAAAAACCTTGCGGCGGACCATTATCCATACTTGTAAGAAGCGCTCTCCAATTCGATCACATTTTGTTCTTACGGTGCCTGTGATGATGATGGGGAAAATGGGTAGCTTCCGAATTTCCTTGTAGTATAGCGAAGTTAACGACAAATCGTAGGACAAGCAAACACAAAGCTAGGCGCTAGAGAAACGAGGACACCGAACCCAGCGGCCTGGAAGCAGCGGGAATCGTCCCCAGCGCTCAATGGAGGGGCTGACGGGAACAAAGGCGGCCGGCCACAGCGCCACGCCATAGAAACGTCGCCCAGGGGGGAGAAAGGCCGGCGGCATCGGAGCGGATCGGCGCTTGTTCTGCAAACAAAGTTGGTCCCCGTTCGGGACACGGCGCGAGACTCCCGTAACGTCCCTCGTAGCCAGCGTGCGCCGGAGAACATCACATGTTGAATAGGGAAAAGGGGAAGCGGCGAGGGCGCCGGCGCGGATAGGGAGAGAGCCCCCGACGATGCAAAAAGACGCAAAGCGATCATCCGTGACGCGTGCAGATTCTCCCGAGTGCGCAGGCGCAATGCGCCGCCCCCTCGCCCGCAGGGCCGCGGTGGCAGCACCGGCGGCGGGATCGCGCTCCTTCTTCCTGGCAACCATGGGGTAGTTGTTGCGCTCGCGACCCGTCGGCTGGCCGGGGGAAAATGAAGAGCGAAAGTTGGTAGCCCGCGAGCGCGGCTCCCAACGAGGAAGAAAACGAAGCGACCGATCGCGTTCTGGCTGGATAAAGAACGACCAAGATGCCACGCTCCTTTCTTGTCAAGAAGGTCAAGTACCCGGTGTCCAACCACCATGCCAGCGGGCCCCGCTGGTACCGACAGCCGTCCAGCCCAACGGAGGCGGCGCCGGTGCCGAGCCCGCAGCCCAGCTCGCCCAGCCGCGGCGGCGCCGTCGCCCTGCCGGCCTACGGTGAGTCGTGCCGTTCGTGTGCGCGCCGCGGCGCTAAAGCCACGGCGCCACAAGTGCACGGGCCCGCCCTGGGTCGCGTGTCCGCGCCGAATTATGCCCCGCTCGCTCGATAGGCGCCCACGCTGCACGTAGACGCGCCGCAGGAATAGGCGCAACAGGTCCACGGTTCCTCACGACACAGGCAGCCGCGATCAGCTGGCATGGTCTCGCGCGTACACGAACGCATCTCGGCGCCGCCACGTCTCAACCACGCGCTCTTGCCAAGCGCTGAGCCACCCAACGATTCTCGGTCCATTTGAAGGGTGGCTAGCCGCCGCTTGTCATCTATACTGTATAGCGGTAACAATATGCCAATTTAAATCTCCTCACCAACCGAAACTGCCCAAGAGGCACGATACGCGGAGTCTGCGTAGGCTTTTGAGCAGGGCAGATTGAACGGACAGTCTACGGAATGGACAGTCACGTTCTTGGAGTTGCGGTATTGCAAGACTTATGCAAACCACGCCGCGTGAGCCCGAAGCTATCGCCACCCCGGGGAGTCTGCTTATAATCTTGGTATTGCAAAGATGTAGACAGTGCGAAGGCCAGACCTTCACCCTTTCTGTAGAGCTTTGCAGCACCAGAAGGGGGACACAAAACCAACGACACGCCTTATCGACAGCTTCGGACACGCGCTGGCGTGTGGCACGTACTTTATTTTTGGATATACTGTCCCGACAGCCATTAGCTGGTACCCAATCAGATCGTCAGATTCAAGACAAACAGAAAATTATCTGCGATGAATGCAATGTATCCAACACCGTTGATATGTCACCAGAAGACAACAACGATGAAGTGCGCGCGCTCTGGCACTGGCGCTCTGGCACGAGCGGCGATAGAGACGCAACAGCCCTCTTTATGTGCGACTCCTTCGCGCGGCGGGACGCTGAGGCAGTCTTATTGTCGAATTTAATGCGTAATCATCAATAGGGCCTTAAATTTGCAGCAGCCCTACTATTTCAACGAGAAGAGTAGCATCATAACGTATCTTACACCACTTTTGCTTCTTTTTCAAACCTTTTCTTCTGTGTATTGCTTTGCACCAGAAACGATTCCAGGGTCATGCAGCCGCGATGTAAGAGTCTGGTGCGTTATGTGTTACCTATTGTGTTTTCTATGCCTGGCGTCCATAGCGTGGGTTGTTTTATACATATAAGCATCTTCGCGCTGCAGCCGTTTGCGACGAGAAAGGTGGTTTTCTGGTCGAAAACGACTTGCACGAGCGAGAGCGCAGCTTAGGTTTCTCGGAGGGGGGAGGGCTGTCAACATATTATCTTATACTCTGGAACCTTACAAAACCTGTTGCAGAAAACGTATTAATGCAAATACCGTTTACGCAAGATTGCAGAGCTGGCTTTCCTTAGAGCACAGGCGTTTCTACTTTTCACGAGGGGTTCTCATATCACCCTGTATTACTAAAACTACTAAAAATAATTCTAAATTCATCTGACAGAGAAATTCAGTCTAAGTATGTGCCGGTCTGCGGTACGGTGGTCCACGTTTCGTATGAGTCACCGATATAAAATAATTGGAGCTCAAGGCTTCTAAACGAATACAGCCCTGAAATATATTCTTCTCTGTGTGTTGTTCTTTTTTCCCTCGGTTTTGAACAAGTTTATTTTCTTTCGGGGCAACTTGAGGATATATGGAGTTTTATGCAGCAAGGGCCGGTGATGGCCAAATTGCGCCTCGAAGCAATGTAAAAGAACAGTCCTAAATCGTAATCAAAAGTGAATAACATGTACCGCAGTTTTATATAACGTCGAAGTTCCCTAGATGAACATTCATTCAAGGAATCGGCAGCATGTCTCAAAGCTGCATACACGTAGAAAACACGGAGTTTGATTAAAATACTGCTGTTGCGCGTCGTTGACAGTGATAGGAGTCGACCTCCACACACTTGGTCCATATTATCGTCTCGGATATGTTTGGCGTATGGCGGAGGCGGCTTCACTGGGTGGTGCTCCTTTTGATAACACACGTGCGAGGAATAGCCACTGTGGCCTCAGGATGTAATCACACTCGGCTTTCTTCCAGAGCATCTCAATCACGCCTGAATGCACCGGCGAGGCAGCTGAATTTTCCATAAATTTTTCTTCGGTCTGATTGTCGACGTTAGAAACCTCGTTCAAGATGGCTTCCAAAACAACTACTGGGCTCAGTGCCAACCTTCCTTTTCAGAATCAAGACTCTGACATCAGACCTTGAGCCGCGATGCAGATGCAATGATGGTGTTTTTTTTTTTTTTTTTTTTTTTTTTTTGCAACAAGAAAACGCATACGGCACTCTCAGATGCAGCGGCCGCGGGTTAGCCCGCCTGCTCTTCACTGAACATGCATATCCGCCATGTTGAAGGAGACAGCATCGCGCAGAAAAACTTACTTGGCAAACAGTTTTTTTTTTTTTTTTTTTTTTTTGACAGACTCATGGTCAGTCTTTCAAAGCACAGCTATCATTGACATTGCCCGTTGAACAAATACGCGTGCCCTAGCAAACGACATAATACACCATCGCATTCACAGCTTTCACTTGGATGCCAAGTGGATTTCTTCTCCGATTGTGGTCCACGACGTATAAAAGGCATCTATGCACAAACACGCCTGTAGTACGCAGTTGATGAAACGTGATACTACAGTTCTTGGACTGTTACGTTCTGCTGCAAATTTTACGAGCTTCTTCCCAATTTTATTACTTAGACAGGGTTTACTAAAGTGGTATTCCTAGAAAACAAAGCTTCCAAATTTTCTCAATGGCTGTTTTATGCGCGAAACACCAACTCATAAGCCAGAGTTTAAGCTTTCGAAATTCCTTGCACTTGTGTGTACCGGCCATGTTGAAGTATGTACCACCACTTGCCTCAAATTCAACGCTATAGGGTTTGCAAAAATGCTGAATAACAGACGAAGTAAGAAGCCTCTTGGGGCTCTAGTGGGGTTCAATGACGGAAAAGCCGTCTACTGACTGCAGTACAGGTCGAAGATCCTCAGCTGCGGTCGGAATTCGTCCTAACATCCCTCCTCTACGGCATCCATCACAGATGTTGCCTGGCGACGCACTACCCAACTAAGCCCACTCGCACTTGCAGTACAGTTTATAGGCCAATATTTTTTTTTTTTTTTTGTTATTCGAGTCTTGGTAGATTATGATGTCTCCATTCAATTGTAGTCTATTTTCGTGTTGCTTTTTTTTTTCTTGATACATTCAGAAACGCGGAATAATTTATTTGATAGGATTCTCCAGCATTCACTTCGTATCTTACAGCAATCAACAAGTTGCACATCGCTCCTTTTGCTTTTCGCGCAGACGGCGCGACTAAGCATAGCAGGAACGGCAATCCTGGGCGCCAGTAATGTTAATGATATGGAGGAAATATTGCGACAGCAGACTTTAACCAGACGATACGAGCCCGATTTTTCCAGTTCAAGCTCGCGATGCAGCACAGCACGAAAGCATGACCGCTAAAACTTCGAGCGGTCATGCGTTGCTGCAGAGCAAGCTTGTGTTTGCTGTTTGCGTGTTTAGCTGCATAGCAAGCTTGAACTGGAAAAATAGGGCTCGTTTGGCTGATTCACGCCTTTGCGGCGCACGTGTACTCCAACGCGCGTAGAGCGAAGGCTTCGCTGTCCTTTTTGGCCAACCGCTTTGTACGAGTGTGTTCGCCCGACGCTTCGTGTACCGCACGAAGCAGCCCGGTGGCAGAGGCGCTTGTCGCGCGCGCGCGAGCCATAGGAGCGTCGCGGGAAGCGTGGCCGGAAGCCTCGAGGCGGTCGACCATGGCAGCGGGGCCCGGGCGCTCGGCCATTAGGAAATGAAGCGCCGTACGTGACACAGCCTATCGAACAGCTTGGTCCAAAAGTCGCCGGCTCACGCTGGCTTGGCAGAAAACAGAGAGAAATGGCAACGCAGGCGTACGCAAAAGGAGGAAAAAAAAAAAAAAAAAACGAAGGGGAAGAAAAAAGGCGGGAGGGTCGCGATCACTGTACGCGCAAAGAACCACGGAAAGGGGGAGGAGGACATCTGTTGTGCCCGTCGTCATTGGCCGCGGCCGATCACGTGAGCCGGGGGCGTCACGTAGTTCTCGCAATAATTACCTGTTCAGCCACGAGCGCGCGCAATTAGAAGACTTCAATATATATACGGGCCATTTTGCCTCGCCTAGCGCCTCTCCCCCAGCGCGTTTTCTTTTTCTTTTTTTCCTGTTTTTTTCTCTTTCTTTCTTTTCGCCGAGCACTTTCTTTTGCTGGCTGCCCACGGCCGCTGGCCGCTGGGCACCGCGGCTCGCGTACGCGGCCGCTTCATTACGGCGCCAGGCTGACGGTGCTCGTGGCCCGTCTGTTAGGCCGGAAACGCTAATTGCGTATACACTAGAACGGCTTTCCGAATTAGTGCCACCGTTGGTTCATGCCCGCGGACCCTGCTCCTGTGTCATGAAGCGTCACCCCACTATATGTACGCTGCTGCCCACACCCCTTTTACGCGCTGTGTTTCTTTTTTTCCCCTCCCGCTAGAACAACAGTCGACGCTAACCCGCTCGACAATAGCCGAGTGCCCGCGCAACTTGTGAGCTTGCGTTCAAGCGTTATGCACACTCGCAGGGGACGTCGACACGGCAGACAACCATGTCTGCCAGGGACGTTGTGTTTTACCGCGTGTTCCCATGGGGTCATTGTTTGTTCTGAATGAAAGAACGATCGCGCAGAGTTGAAGTTGGGGATTGGGACACAAGAGCAGGCAACAACGCTATCCGAATTTCCGGTGACAAGCTGTACCTTCGAATTTCAGAAACATATACATCACGAGGGTCACGAGAAACAGCAGCATCAGTTAACCGGCCACACCTGTAGGAAGCGGCTTAAGCCACTGTGAAGAATCAAGAGTAACCAGATACTGAACAGGCCACCGTCTGCCTCAATCAGTGAATCACTTCGACACCAAGTTTAAGCGCCAAGCCAACTGCCATCTTCCCGTTGAATACATGTGAAACACTAAAATGCTTTCATTGAGCAATCGCTCGCGTGATTTGAAGAAAATATGGTCATTGAAGAGGAACAGCTCTATTATATTGACTGTTCGAAGCCGAAATTTGAACCCGGGCCTCAATTCTTGTAAAAAAAATCACAAATAAGATATATATATATATATATATATATATATATATATGAAGCAGCATGAGTTTACAGCCGTACCTTTGGACAACAAACGATATCAAAACACTTTTTTTCAAACTCTATCAGTTAGATTATCCAAAGCGGATAAATACGATGTAATAGTTTCCAGCTCACAAACAAAGTATTAAATATACGAGAGTTCTGCAAACGTCCTACTTACAAGTCAGCGATATTTCAGAGCCATATATGATATATCACTGTACCTTAGGGGACCCAATAGATGCAGTTCAGAGAATTGTGATATAGGTTTGTTTTGCTCGGTCAGAGGGCTGTCAACTTCGTACTTCATTTTTCTTTTTAATTGATTTTGGGAATTTCTTTTCAAAATATTGATGGTGTAAATTAGAAGAAAAGTGCTCCTGACAGTCAGGATATTCGATTTTTGTTAATACAGCAAGCTTCACCAAAATTGAAAAAAAAAAGTGATTTATCTCTTCTCGCGTGTTTAGAAAGCAGCTTTTGAAATAAAACTTCCTCTTAAAAAAGAGCCCTAATGAGTGGACCAAGTTCCATCGCGTGGTGCAAAAACAAAACAAGAAAGAAAATGCAGGCGTGTTTTATAATATCTCTGCAGGCGCAAAAAAAAACTCAACAAAAACAAATGAACAGCAATTTAACGGCAACTTTCACGTGTCTTCCTGTTTCACACGCCCACCTGCTTGTTGTCACGCAAGTTTATTCATTTATCCTAAATTATCAACGGTAATGAAAAGCTCAATACCAACGCTTCCGCACGCAAGCAGTGAAAGTAACTTTAAATATTAAAAATGAAAAAGAGAAGGCACTACAAAAAATTTATAAATCTGTTCACTAGAAATTAGCCACTGAGCTCAAGCTTGTGCGTAATATGGTAAATGCCGCGAGCACTGCTCCACTCTTTTTGCAGGCATGATTGAATGTGGAGCCATCGATAAGCGAGCAACGGGAAAGAACCTGTCGACGTAAAAAAAAAAATATCGACGTTATTTTTTTCCCTCGGTCACGAACTATTTTACTTCGAGAGAGAGAATAAAAGAATAGGACGGTAGCATAAGCTCTGGCAATGACGCGCTTTTTTTTTTCTTTTGTAATCTGCTTTCCCGCTTTTCTAAGGAAAATGATGAAATAAAGAGCACTACAGGCGATCATCCATCACAAACGGCAGGTGAGGAGACAAAGCCTACCTTGTTTGTTGCAAGCTCACAATCGCTTGCGAGACAGCACGCCAACGCCTTCTCGTGTTTAACATAACTTGCGCGTGGTCTCTGTTTTCCTTTCCTTCTATGTATACATGTTTTCTGACTAGGTTTTAACGCATCTATTCCGCCTCATTCCGTTCTGCTGAGGGGAATGTTTCATCGGCGTCATATGAAAAGGCTAGACTGCGTGCGTTCTTGTTGACACGGGCGTCCCCACGTCGGTTTCGCTTCTTTCGGCGCACCCGTAGGCAGGTGCATTTGCACTGGAAGTCGCGTGAACGCCCATGAACGATGATGGCGGGAAGCCATCCTTGACAAATGCATTAGTGCAGGATGTACGGAAGTCGCCCTGCGGCATTCAACGAGGTCGCGCGACAGTTTTGTAGGGAAAGGGACTTGAGGCCGCCGCGGGACTTTGAATATCCTTATATAGAAGTCAGCTCTGTTTCCACTTTCACTTTGTTTCCTCAAATACTTTGGCGGTATTACATAAGGGCACTAGTTTTAAAAGCAGTCGAGTGCAGCGCTCCCGTTATGTTGACGCACAGCAGTTGGTTACTGTTCCCACGAGGGCTGCGAGCAGGCTCCAACCTGAAGCTATGGCGAGAAAAAGAAAATTGAAGTCCCATGCACGTTCCCAGCTCATGCGATACTCGCATGCGACACTGAATGCGACAGCAGAAAATGGTCCTCGGTTCGCTCATTGCGTCACTCTATCTGACGATCACATTGGTATATTTACGCATATCATGGGTTCGTGGAATTTTTGGCTGCCACTTGTCTCGTTCTCCAAACGCCCACTAACGCCTTTCTTGTGACAATCCGACACACCCATGGTTGGCGAACACGTTATTATTCAGTGCGTCCTGGAATTTCGACCCTTAATTTCGACCCTGCGCCAAGAAAATCAAGCTTTTATGCTTAACGTAATACACGAAGTATGGCGTGCACATGAGCAGTGACACGGTTTGCTTATAGTGTGAGCGTATCAGACAGCACAATTTTCATTCCTGGACGCGACGCTGAAAAGCCTGGCGTCTGCAGCGATTTAGGCAAGCCAGGAGAACAAGGGTGTCGGTTGTTGTTGGCGGTACAGCGTCGTGCTTCCACTTCGACAAAGACGAAGTGGATATATATATATATATATATATATATATATATATATATATATATATATGCATGTGTGCGTGCGTGCGTGCGTGCGTGTGCGTGTGTGTGTGTGCGTGCGTGCGTGAGTGCGTGTTGTAAAAAAGCTTGCTCGCCGCTCAGTCTCTTTCGTATATATGTATCCTTCTGTACCATCTTATACATATGCACAAAAAATAATCGCTGCGATCATTGAATGTATCGGTGCTTTTGCAGGGATCATTTTTCACTGATTACGTTTGCATGCATGACGCAACAATTTGTTGCTGACTGCTAACCCCTGTCTCACACGACGAGTGTAAAAAGGTGTGTCAACCGACGTTAACGTGAAGAAATACAAGGTCGAGGTACATGGTATATGTATTTATACGGACTGAAATTGATGCATTAATAATGATGACATGCTGCATCATGATATTTTTCCATTATTTGCACTACGTTCTTAATTTCATTATCAGACCTTACATTTTTTTCCGGACCCTCTATTTGTATTATTCATGTCGAGCTTTCGCTTTCATTTTTTGTTTTATATAACGCATGTAGGTCGACGTTGCCTTGTTTCGCGTCGTCTTTTGCTGACATTATTTTCTATTTTTATCTTTCTTTCTGCCCGAGAGGCCAGGTGGGCCGGCTCCGGAGATAGTGCAGTCTATGGTGCACTTTGGTTAATTGTCGACTATATTGATGCTAATTACGTCCATACCGTTCATTTTACCTACTCCGCGACTAATATTCGCTTCTTGCCTTGTTGATGCCTCATTTTGATACCTTTTTCGATTCGCTAAGACGCTCTGGAGGCGCGAAAGGGCCATTTTTTGACCAATAAGCCGGATAGACAACCTATTCCGACGTGCTGCAAACCCGTGCGAAGTCGCCAAAGAAGACCTTGTCCTCAAAACTCGCCTGGCCATCTTAACACCATAATGCGGGCAATTAACGGCGGCACCTTTTTTGTCGCCACTTTCACTCCGCGATAACGCCAGCGGCCTCGGCGGACGCATGCTCATTACGACGACGCTGCAGGCATGCCATCCACACAGCGTCGTTTGTCATATCGTCGGCGGCACCCTGTGGCCAGCAGAGTAAGCCGGATAGCGGCAATCAAGTCCGCGTCGTCCTTTTCACCTGCGAAGCTATATAGCCCCCCCACCCCCACCCTCCCCGCTACAACGTGTGCCGCGGTTGCTGAGTCTCGCGGACGCCAAAATAACCGCTCCAGGATCGATCACACCGTGCGACCACACTGGGCGTGCGGCCGCTTACGCAGGGATGGAAGCGAAAAGAAAGCGGCAGTTGCCGCAAACGGCAATTCCCCTTCTGTCAACGACGCTTCCCTCGGTCGGTGATATGGAGGGGCTGTGCGCGCGGCATGAACGACGGCGGCGCTCGTTGTTTACGGTCGCGGGAGGCCACTAATGAGAAGCCCTCCCTCTAATTTTCTGCACAGCACGGCCTGTATACCGGCAATGGCGCTGCTTAGGTAGTCGCTGTCCGTACGCGCACGCGGCTACGTATTTTGCCGGGGGATACCGCGGCAACTCGTCGCTCTTGCTCTCGATGTGCTGCCGACCCTGACATCAGTCTATCGTAGGTACGGTAATGTTATATAAAATTGTGTTGGGGATTTCTGTCAATTCCAATTTTGCAAACTCATTTGATGAACATTGATTCGGATAGTAATTTCATAATTACAATTACAGATATATATATATATATATATATATATATATATATATATAGGTAATAATAAGACAGACCAGGACACAAAGGCACAGTAAAAAACACATTACCGCGGACTACAAGGATATTTCCAGGTGTGTTGTAAATGGAAAGAGCATAATGCGCGTCAATAACTGTGCTTCTATGACATTGCCTTTCCTTCGCTGACTTTGCAATTAGTCGGAAGTATTAAGCGAGGAGCAGTAAAATAAGCAGTGACACGGTTTGACCCCTCCCCCGTTTATAAACGTAAGGAAAACAACTCTCATCCATGCAAAGTACGAGTTAATTGGCATGTGCTCGGGGCCGTTACTTGTTTTACTCCTAAGACACTTTCAGATATCACTATGGACGCTATATTCTCGCACTACATCAGACATGTAAATGCAAAATTTGTTTCTTTGTGCTGTTTCCAGTGATCAAGGCTTAGGAAAGGAAATTCGCAAGTCAATAAGCCTCCTAAGTATAGGTGCCTATGAAACTAGCTTAGTGTTATCAGTGATTGGCTGTCTGTTTCAGAAATATTTGTAAAAGAACTACCCTGGCGCCAATTTTCAAGGCCACACGGGTCGCTTCTACTAGCTCCAACAATAATGCCATTCGCCCAACGCCCACATTGCAGCTCGGTCGGTTCGCGTGCAAACGGATGATCTTGCCGTGCCCGCTCCTTTCTCGCTTTAATAACGGGCAGATGCGAGGCGCGCCGTGCACCAAAGAAAAAACGAAGGCCCAAGCGTCGCCACGTCGCGCTCGTGATCATCAGAACGCATCTTTGTTTACCGTTGCCAGCAGAGTGCGCGTCCTCTGCGTGCGCGGCTATGTGGCTGCGATGAGAAGCCGACTTGTTGGACGCGGCACCTGCGGAGACGATTCCGTGCGGCGCATCGCGTTCTGCGCTCGCCCGCACTGAGGCACCCACGTAATCCTTTAACAGCTAGCGTGACTTGTGCCTATAAATATTTCCCGAGACGTTTCCCTGAGTCACGCCAAGGTGACAAAGAGCCACGCCTGCACCGTAGCGCAGCAACGCTTCGCGAGGCTCTGCTGCAGCGTCGTTTCGCCCGCAGACGAGGGCCACGCTTGAAAACGGTGCGGCGGCGGCGAGGCAGGTACTATAACTCCCCCCCCCCCCCCCCCCCCACCACCACCACCACCACCACCCCCTGAATAGGAGGAGAGAGAGGAGGGGTGGTACCTGGTCCCGAGATAGTGCTCCTCGCACGCCAGCCACTAAGCGCCCGCATTTGTTCGTGCCCGCGCTGGCCACGATAGGATCCCGCCGCGGTGCAGTCTCATTTGCGGAGTGATCGAAGGAACGCCGAGAAGCGGCCACGCGATCATTAGCCTTCGCGAAGGACTCGGTTTCAACGCGCCGTGTTGCTCCAGATCTCGGCTTCGATAAGGGCGCCCACCACGTGCGAGCTGCTCATCTGCGAAGCCATCAGCGAACCCTCGGCGACAGGCCATCTGTCGCCCGGGCCGCGCGTGCACGCATTCTCGAGAGAGAACCGCCGGGCTCCGGATTAAAGGGATTATGCACGCTCGTCGCGCACGCGAGCGTGTTGCTCAGTTCGCAGCCGTTAGGTCACAGGTGTAATGGTCGAATCCGCCGGGAAGGAGAGACGCGTGATCTGCGAGGCTTTAAGGCGTTCGCCACTCGGAATCGCCTGTCTGCTTTTGCCTAACGAATGGATACATTGGGCAGACCACGCGAGAAGCTCTGTAAGCTGAAAGCTTATGTGCCGTCGAGGTACTCTGCATCGCTGCGCGCGCATAGGCAGCGGAGTTAAGGTATAGTACACACCTAATCTTGTTTGTTCAAACGAAAAAGTAGAGTAACTGCTGAGGAAGGCGACCAATGCAAGTATTAATAAACCGAGAACATGAGGAAATCACTTCAGCGCTAAAATTTTGCTCCTTTGATCTGCTGCAGTTTTCCTAAATACGTAAGATGCGCGGCGTCGCATGATTCGCACAAGCTATATAATACGAATCAAGACGAAGTTGCTTTTCAGATACTATTTCATTTACTGCTTAGGTTTATTTTCTGTCCGGATAGCAGTACACACGAAGTATAAAATTAAATCGTTCTCTCTAATCCTTGCCACCAACGCTCCCTAAATTCTAAAACCTGACAAAAGCATTAGTTTCCTTTGCTGCAGCCGGCAAAGTGCACAAAAATGTCGCGGAAATATATCGATTGAACCCATCAAGGAGTATATTCCATGTATGCTCTAGGGACGGTGGGTGTGGTGGGGGACAAAAAAAGGAAAGAAGAAAAATAGCTCCAAGTATATGGTGTTCAACGGACTGCAGTCACGTTATTCTGTAACGTGATTATGGGTGTCGCCATATTCGAGGACGAAAATTTAACTCCGGTCTTCTTCTTGTATTATAGCCTTCGCGTAACTGGTCCGCATTAGTTTGGACCACAGTTTACGCTGGTGTGCATCGGTGGCGTTTTATCAGCGTTAGGACGTTGTGGCGCTGGGCACCATGCCGTGTGTTTGATTTCAGCCGCGGGAGCAACATATCCAGAGATGCGAAACGCAACAACCGTGAGCCGAGATACCGACGCAAAATTTTAAAATTTGTCAAATTTTATAAGACTAATTAATTCATCATCATCATCAGCAGCCTATTTTATGTCCACTGCAGGACGAAGGCCTCTCCCTGCGGTCTCCAATTACCCCTGACTTGGGCTAGCGTATTCGAACTTGCGCCTGCAAATTTCCTAACTTCATCATCCCATCTGGTTTTCTGCCGACCTCGACTGCGCTTCCCTTCTCTTGGTATCCATTCTGTAACCCTAATGGTCCACCGGTTATCCATCCTACGCATTACATGGCCTGCCAAGCTCCATTTCTTCCGCTTAATGTCAACTAGAATATCGGCTATCCCCGTTTCTTCTCTGATCCACATCTCTCTCTTCCTGTCTCTTAACGTTAGTCCTAAGATTTTTCGTTCCATCGCTCTTTGTGCGGTCCTTAACTTGTTCTCGAGCTTCTTTGTTAACCTCCAAGTTTCTGCCCCATATGTTAGCACCGGTAGAATGCAATGATTATACACTTTTCTTTTCAACGACAGCGGTAAGCTCCCAGTTAGGATTTGGCAGTGCCTGCCGTATGCACTCCAACCCAATTTTATTCTTGTGTAAATTACTTTCACGTGATCAGGGTCCCCTGTGAGTAATTTACCTAGATAAACGTACTCCTTCATAGACTCTAGAGGCTGACTGGCGATCCTGAATTCTTGTTCCCTTGCCAGGCTATTGAACATTTTCTTTGTCTTCTGCATATTAATCTTCAACCCCACTCTTACACTTTCTCGGTTAAGGTCCTCAGTCATTTGCTGTAATTCGTCTCCATTGTTGCTGAATAGGACAATGTCATCAGCAAATCGGAGGTTGCTGAGATATTCACCGTTGATCCTCACTCCTAAGCTTTCCCAGTCTAAGAGCTTGAGTACTTCTTCTAGGCATGCAGTGAATAGCATTGAAGAGATTGTGTCTCCTTGCCTGACCCCTTTCTTGATAGGTAACTTTCTACTTTTCTTGTGGAGAACCAAGGTAGCTGTGGAATCCTTGTAGATGTTTGCTAAGATATTCACGTATGCCTCGTGTACTCCTTGATTACGCAATGCCTCTATGACTGCTGGGATCTCTACCGAATCAAATGCCTTTTCATAATCTATGAAAGCCATATAGAGAGGTTGATTGTATTCCGCAGATTTCTCGATTACCTGATTGATGACATGGATATCAGACTAATTAATTATTTATTAGTAATTCATTAAACAGAAGTCCATTCTTTGACGCCCGTTAGCCTTTTCTTTATGCATTGCTTCGGCATCTCTCGCGAATCAGGTGTGGTTCGGCGGGTAATTCTCAGTCATCAATCGGCACTTGTGGGTGTAATCGGTCCTATAGAAACAGTCTGCCTATATAGTTTAAACGAGTAATGAGGACATCCATGGCTTTCCCCTAAACGCTTCATTTGCGTTTCGGACATGTCGTGCTATACCCAACTAGATAGGTGCGACACACATTCGGAGAATTCTTTTTTTACCGCGTTATTTTTTCGTAAAACATACGAACCGTTGCATCAACCCCGCATTGGCTTTCCGTACGAATAATACTAGAATATCGGCTATCCCCGTTTGTTCTCTGATCCACACCGCTCTCTTCCTGTCTCTTAACGTTAGTCCTAAGATTTTTCGTTCCATCGCTCTTTGTGCGGTCCTTAACTTGTTCTCGAGCTTCTTTGTTAACCTCCAAGTTTCTGCCCCATATGTTAGCACCGGTAGAATGCAATGATTGTACACTTTTCTTTTCAACGACAGTGGTAAGCTCCCAGTCAGGATTTGGTAATGCCTGCCGTATGCACTCCAACCCAATTTTATTCTTCTGTAAATTTCTTTCTCGTGATCAGGGTCCCCTGTGAGTAATTGACCTAGATAAACGTACTCCTTTACAGACTCTAGAGGCTGACTGGCGATCCTGAATTCTTATTCTCTTGCCAGGCTATTGAACATTATCTTTGTCTTCTGCATATTCATCTTCAACCCAATTCTTACACTTTCTCGATTAAGGTCCTCAATCATTTGTTGTAATTCGTCTCCATTGTTGCTGAATAGGGATAGCCGATATTTTAGTTGACATTAAGCGGAAGAAATGGAGCTGGGCAGGCCATGTAATGCGTAGGATGGATAACCGGTGGACCATTAGGGTTACAGAATGGATACCAAGAGAAGGGAAGCGCAGTCGAGGTCGGCAGAAAACCAGATGGGATGATGAAGTTAGGAAATTTGCAGGCGCAAGTTGGAATACGCTAGCGCAAGACAGGGGTAATTGGAGATCGCAGGGAGAGGCCTTCGTCCTGCAGTGGACATAAAATATAGGCTGATGATGATGATGATGACGAATAATACTGAAAATTTACGGAATCATGACTGCACGGAGATTTTATCAGCACATATTTTTGTTTTAGTATTTTAAATCTCGAGTGCTGTTACCTATCATTTCGCAGTGGGACTGTACCACGGAGGAAGAGAGACGTCTAACTGTTCCATTCACTTAGCTCATCCAACTAATGTGTCGGCGAGGTGGCACGCCTGTATGGGCAACCAGGGGCGCTATAACGTAAAATGATTCCAAACTGTTTTGATTCCAAACTCCTGACGTCAAATTTACGCAACCACCGACGCAAGCATCGGGCGGTGACCTGCAGCGTTGTCTGAACAACCCAATCAAACACTCTCCTCGTTTATAGGAAGTCACCTTTGTTCGCATTCAAAACCAATAACATTGTCTACACTCAGCGGTTTTTCTTATCTAATTGGCTGACAAGAGGCGAAGAGCACGCTCTAGTGGAGAGGGTTTCGATGGGGCCGAGCCACCACAGTCAAAATAGATAACCGCATGAAGAGGGTGGTGCCGGCTTCTCCGATTGGTCCGCTTCGCCTTGCTTAGCTTGCGGTGGCTGGTCGAAAATCGCGGCGGCGTGCAACGGAAGGATAAGAATGCTGCTAAAACGGATCCTCAGCAAGGAAGAGTTGGCAGAGCGCTGTCGAATGCATGCCGAAAAGGCTCGCTAACGTTTTACTGCCATGCAAAAGGTTTATCATGCGCCAATAAATACATGCTCACCGGCAGGTGCGAGTAGCGAGGGCCTGAGCGATCGGCGGGCAGCCATCTTCTATTCCTTTCGGAACGGGGCAGTCTGTGGCTATTCAGGGCCGGTATTTTGTAGCGATGCCTTTAAAGTAATAATGCCTTTTCGCGCTTATCGCGCTTTGTCAGTGGTCAGAGCGACGGTCTGCTCGCATTATCAACGTTGATATCGTAAGCGGACCGTCGCTCTGACCACTGACAAGCGCGATAAGCGCGAAAAGGCATTATTACTTTAAAAGCATTGCTACAAAATAGCGGCCCAGGGCCGGTATTTTGTAGTGATGCCTTCAAAGTAATAATGCCTCTTCGCGCTTATCGCGCTTTGTCAGTGGTCGGAGCGACGGTCCACTCGCGTTATCAACGGGATCCGCCGGCCGTGAGCGGTGGATGATAAGACTAGAGTAGAATAAGTCATAATGCCTCGCTACAAAATCGCGGCCCAGAAAAAAATCCAGTTTTGTTCGGCATATTAATGCATTTTTTTCGCGTACACCTCACTTTGACGTGGTGAGTTTTCGCGGTTTTGTGATGTCGCGTGACAGACAGGCGAAGTGGGCGTACCCAGAAAACATAGGACCAATAGTAGAGGGCTAACGGTGAAAACGCGTCGAATCAGGAATGATTATTTTTCTTTTGTGCAGTTTAATCATGCATAATCAGTGTGTACACGTTATATCAGATGGGGAGCTATCGCGGTTTTCGTGACGTCGCGTGACAGACAGGGGAAGTTGGGAGTGGCCCGAAAATGTTTTGACAAATCGTGGAGGCTGATTGCAGAAATTGGAATCAAAACAGTTTGGAATCATTTTACGTTATAGCGCCCCAGTCAGAAATTTCGCGTACCGACAGCAGCGCCATAACGCACAAACAAGTCAGCGGAGGAAACAGTTTTCAGTAGCACATGCTGCATTTTTGCGTCAGCAAATTCACCGCTCATCTTGAGCCGCACGTGTCCAGTCTCTTACTTCACTGGGAACCGGAGTGCTAGAATGTAGAAGCGCATCCGCGCCTCGCAGCGTGCATGGCCGCGGACCAAGCTTGGCTGGACGCTTCGGGCAAAAACAAACGCCGATACAGGCGTGCGTCTGTTATCGTTCAAAATGTCGTGCCATTTTTGTGGCCTCCCTGACCTCCCTACCGGAAGCTGTCCGCATATTTTAGTTGCACACTCAAACTGCCGTAGCGCCTCCTTGCCAGCGCTGCATGGTTCCCCTTGGCGTTCCACAGTCACGCCTCTGCCGCATGTTCTATTCGCTTTCTTCCTGTTAGCTATAGGCCGGGTGCCTTAATTAATACCGGGGAATCGAGACACCCTATAGCTATAGCACTTAAGTTCACGTCGCCGCGCGAAAAATGCAGGAAGCGAAAACGAAGGGCGCGTGAGGAGGAACGCGAAATGTGGCGACCTTCCCACGGAACGCGTGCATTTCACGTGTGCTCTTTGCTAGTTGTCAGCAGTGGAATAAGGCGGGATCGGCACATTGTGTAGAACTGCGCCCCACGGCTTCTATAGACCTGAGCGGGAGATTTCAATGCCGCCTACGTATTTCTCTACAAAGCTATAGAACTGGCACGAATTCGTCACGACTGTCTTATCAGACGAGTCGTCACTCCTATCTAACTTACTATGAGGTCTGTACACGGCAAACGAATAGCGTCAACAACAGTTTGAAGTACGTATACGCCAAGCATTATTGATAAATAAATCAGCACGTAGACGCACCTGGAAGCCAATGGCAAACAAGGAGAAGTATTGGTAAACACCATTGTTTGCTTCTGCGAATTCTTTGCGACCGCACGTTATGATCTTTTTTTTTCCCGCCCACTTCTTTCTTACTGCTAAGCTCTCAAGTACAATACATATGTACAGCACATAAGTTTTAGGTCAGTTACAGACCATGGGTGCGTCCGGGAGTGCAGCTCTTTTGTCGCTATCACATTGTATGTCCATAGTATAAGTATAGTGCGAATTGAATACCAGAGAAGAAATACATATTTGTTAGAAAAATAGTCGTCTTTGCACTTTCATGTCTATATATTGTGTTGCTAAAAAGCAGCGAGTTTTCTACAATAATTATTGTATGAAACTCTATGGTTAAAGGTGTGCAGGTCTGAACATTGTGTTCACTCAGCTGGCTCTGTGTGAAATAGGCGGTCGGATCAACAAATGGTCCATTTACGATACCCCGAACCACGAGATACCTTCCATAAACGAAATTTTTCGCTGTCATTTCACACGACTGCACTTATAAGAAATACATAGTAACGACCTAGCTCAGTTCACGTCAGGAAAAAGTTGTCAGCAGTGGTTTCTTATAATGGTGGAGTCCTGCTTCGCAACTCTCACTTCTGGCGGTCGCTCATATCGTGGCGCTGCGTACCAGTAAGAAGCACATCGGAAAGCACGCAGCTTTGCCGGCTTTCCGCAGCGGAATGTAGCGCCTTGGTGCGGCGGGCACGTGCAGGACGCGCAGCAGGCTGCGGCTATCGGCTCGCGTGGCGCCGGCATTGATTCGAAAGCGTCAAAGAAGCTGCGACCGAACCCTGTTTAGGCATCCGGGAAGCCCAGCTCTCGTGTGCCTGCTGGACGAGCCGCGGCGGCAGCGGCTGCCGCTTTGTTCTCCCCCTTTCCGCCGCTCTCGGTGGCAAATGCTTCCGGAAAACGATCGCACGGCCCGAGTACTCACAGATAACCCTGTGTTCGATCCGAAAGTCAATACGGCCCCAGCCTCTGCCGTATAGCACGCCAGCTTCGATGCAATCCTAGCGGGGGCCGTCCAAATCCGCCGGATCCTGCTGCCACCATGGCGCGCCAGCCGGCTGGTCACGGGGCACAGACTAATCACGAGCCCGTGACCGGCCGGGTGCGTTCTCATACGCATTCGCGCTAACCTTGGATCAGCCAAACTGTCAGACGCACACACAGAGGCTTGATTCATGCCGTGCTACAACGCTGCGATGATCTCGAGAGTTGAGCCCGCGTCTGAAGAGGGCGCAAGCGCCTTCCAGCCGACCGGTGCTGGTACCGTGTGGCGAACTGCTTACCCGCAGAGATGCTTCCAGACCGAAGTACAATGTATAACTAGGATGAACGCAGGCCTTGTGTGGACAGATTCGAATCTGGCAGTCGGATTTGCTGGAGTCGAAAGGCCCTATAACAACCACGTTCGCCTCTTCTTCCGTTTGAATTCTTCCTGAACTTTCGCGCAACTATCACGCCGCAATGCACGCAATTATTTCGTTTAAGATAGAAGCCACCATTTGGCAGGTGTTCTTGTTTGGGGGAACAGAGAACTTGCATAGGCGCGTCGGCAAAAAAAAAAATGAGACAAGAAAATCTGACCATTTGGTTTCTCACCATATCGCAGTATAGCGGCTGTTGCATGTGCTGCATCAAGCACTTTCACTGAAAAAATGAGATGAAAAAACAAGGAACCAGCTGCGTCGACGACAAGATTTGCGAATGAGTTTGTGGAAACACGCAAAGTGCAGGAAGCTTTGTGATAGGAAAAAATTTCATCCATCCGAAAGTGCGCGACAACTTGCTCCATTCAAGGTCCCTCACTTCAATTCCATAATATATTTGGGCTCATGCTACTTACAGCTACCTTCCTGGTTAGTTCAGATGGTAGAGTGGTGGAGTGGTGGCCCCCGGAAAGGTTCTGGGCCCGGGTTCGATCCCCGAATGAGAACGATTTTATTAGCAATGAAGCGTTTTTTCTTAGGAATCCAACTTTAGATTTTTCTTTCATTTTGTCTCTCTCTATTTGTGTGTCTGTGCGTGTGCGTGCGTGCGTGCGTGTGCGTGTGTGTGTGTGTGTGTGTGTGTGTGTGTGTGTGTGTGTGTGTGTGTGTGTGTGTGTGTGTGTGTGTGTGTGTGTGTGTGTGTGTGTGTGTGTGGGTGTGTGTGTGTGTCTAATAATGCCTAAATACTGCTGTTCAGTGCAAAAACATTGAGACAAGGACAGAAAAAAGGCAGACATACGAACCGCATATATGTCGGTCTTTTTCATGTCCTTATCCAGTTAAAGGTTCTTCCGCTTAAGACCAGCTTCTATGTCCTACTAACAAGATCATTACTGAATACTGGCTAAATTTATCATGCCCGCTTGTGAAGTTACTTGGGATAATGCAATAAATCTATGCACATCATGTAGCACAAAATGGGGGCTGCATCTTACTCTTGCTAATCTTCCCATTGGTCCACTTTGTGTTACGAACGAACGTCTGCTGCGTACTGACAAATCGCACATTCCCTTACAATTTGTATGTCTTTAAGAATAGAATCGCGTGCTTTGGGTGCACTTTAAAGACCCTCAGGTGGTCAAAATTAATCGTGAGCCTTCCACAAAGGCGTCCTTCATAAACCACTGTGTAGTTTTGCCACATTTAACCCCGTCATTTAAATAAATGAGTCTGTGTTCACACAGTGTGACTTCAACTTCTGCTTTTACTTGCAGCAGCAAGTTATGTGACATAACTAATGACACATTTCAGTCAGAATTAGAGAACAGTGTTCAGCCTCCGCCATACCACAGTTCGACTCTCTCCGTACCAAACGATTTAAACAAGCCGTTGCGGTGCTCGATGAAGTTACAAGAGGCGTTATGGACGGTTTCATTACTCGTTACGCGAGACGTTATCCCGTATCGTTTTTGTAAAGAACTGCCTGCCTAACTTAAAAGCTAAGTTATCACAGAAAACACGACATAAACTCCAGCTTGTGTTACACAGAGTTCAGTGACCTGCGCAGCCAGGTAAAAGGCATAATGCATCGCCATATAGATGCCTACGTTTGCTTTATTGGCAACCGTTTAAAAAGTTCTCATTGCCTGCTTCTGCACCCCAGGGCATCTGATCAAGCAGCCCTGGGGCTGTGCAAGAGATAATTTATCAACAAGTACTGAACAAGTGCCGCGAATACACGCAGAATTGCCGCGTGACTGGCCGCTCGAGGCATTTTGTGTGTATTCGCAGGCTTCTTTCACTCTCTGAAAAACACATGTAGCACGTATTGAGCAACAGAAAGTTGATTCGGGAGTTTTTCATGTTGCTATACAATCTTCTCATTGACACTTTGATAATTAGGACAGTACTTCTCGAGTTAGATAATTAATTACAATTACCTAATTGAATTTCAGTAACCAAAAAAATTACTGGCGGCTACTCCACTGAACTGGAAACAATACGCACTAAGTTTGCTTCGCGTAACGCCGTTCCTTTTTTTTTAAATCGTGCTGCCTGATAGCTGGGACACCCTCTATATATAGCATCGGCACAAATGTATGCGACTTGATAAAAGTTTCTTCATGCTGAAAATATGTTCGCGATAGCAGTTAAGTTGGTCCCTGTATATGAATCTACGTCTGGTGTGCCCCCTCCAGAGTATAATCTCAAGAGTATAATGTGTCCCCTGCTCTTTAATATCTTTATAAATGACCTTGAAAATTTGTATATGACCATAACATTTTGCGGTATGCTGACATCACGTGTTTTTTGTTTTTTTCTTGAGGGGGGGAAGGGGGGGGGTTGTTAAAACCGAATGGCACTGCGAGCTGCTTCAGGACGAAGTTGATTCGGTGATTGCTTAGTGTGCTAAAAATACTCAACGTAGTAATCTGGGCAAAACACTTGTTTCATTCACTAGAGAATGTGTCCCTTTTAGACAACTTGTCTTTAAATAGATCAATCGGTACTCGTGATCTTCATGTCCTCGTGTACTCTTGATTGGCTTTTATAAACACATTTCCTACATTTTGAGCACATCTAATAGAGTATTGGGTGCCACAGACAAGAAAACTTTAAAACTATAAATGAGATTTTTTTTTTTTTTGCTGTTTTTGTGTCATGTTTAATCTAGATTGCTGTTCTATTGTCTCAAACAATGTAAAAATGACATTGGCCATGCTCGACGGTGATTTTACTTTTGCGCTGTGTTCTTTTTTAAAGGGGGGGGGGGGGGGAAGGGGGGAGGAAGGGGGGAGGTAGGCGGTTCTAAGTGCTATTGCAGTTATGAACACATTTTGCAAGTTCTCAAAATGGCACATTCTCGACGTCGACAAGTATCGAGACCATGTGTTTCTGTCTAAAAATCTACATAACTTTGGGTCATGCAAAAACCTAACCTTCGTACTTGTTTTATTGCTATAGCAACAATATGGACACTCAAAGCGGATTTCTGCCGTCGTCGTCGCCGTCGCTGTGAGGTTCCGTATGACGCCAAACGGCGATGAAATTGTCGCCGCGCGCCGGACGCTGTATGTTCGAGGGAAAGCGCGCGAGGGACGCGCGCTTTCACGGGGAGCGAACGCACGGCGGAGAGCAAACGCGCGTTCTGTGCCGTGCTCCGTGAAGGGCTGCAGAATTAAGCGTCTCTTTCCTCCTTTACAATCACCATATATAGAGAGCAAACGCGACATCTTCCGTCGCGCGAAAGGCCGTGGGGGGACGGGAGGGGAGGCGACATTTAGCTGCAGCACCAAATGCGTATTTATTTAAAAACGTTGCAAGGCGAGAAGGTGGTAAAGACTTCCGACGCTGCTCGACGCGTTTCCCGTTCTGATCACGTCGAAAACCTCCGAGCCGCCCCCAGAGGCACCGGCAACAGTCACCAACGCCGCGCGCGTTCAGAGCGAACGCGGGCAAAACGCCGACGGCGTCGACAACAGTTCTGCGCGTTGCCGGTGCTGCATGCTGCATGTACAATTTTATACAGCTGATAAAACTACTATCCTTACTCCGTATAGCTCTCTACTAATTTGCTATCGCAATTGATGCTTCGCCTTTCGGGTGAAACTGCGACATGTTTTCTATATCATGACTTGGATCACGCAACCTTAGCATTTTAATGCGCAAAATGCGTTTAACCGGAGTCTTATATAAACAATTTTTTTTTTATTTGACACTACAATCTACGTGGTCGTGTGAATATTTTTATATGTATTTTTGTTCCGCAACTGAAGTATTGCATCTTTGTTGAACTCTTATTCATATACTTTTTTAGTGCTGATGAGAAATGGTTGTGAAAATATCTTTGCAACAATTTAAACTGTTCTCGATTTTAAGTTCGTCGGATTTAAAAACAATAGTTTGTTCCTGGAACAGAAGTTTCCGTTCTTTTCGTGAAAGAGAAGTTTGTTCGGTTAGCTGCTACGAAACTATTAAATGAGTGTAAGTTTCAGCACGTTGCCATGAGCGCTCAGTAGCATTCGGCCAAACAAATGTAAAAAGTAGAAGCTTCAGGACATTGTTTTTTATGTCCCGACCCTTCAGCGCATGTATATAGGGTGTCTCAGCTAACGTTAGCTAAGCTCTTCAAAGAAAAAAAATTATTTAAAATACGTGGAGCAAGACATGATTTTAAGACCTATACAGTGTTCGCTTGTCAGACCTCTGACGACCGAACACCGTAAGTCTTTTAATTGAATCTTGCACCGTGTTTTTTTTTTTTAACAGCTTGGTTAACGTTAGCTGGGGCACACGGTATAAAGCACCCCGTTTTGCGGCACCTGTGGTACCATTTCGCCGAACGGTGACCAGTATTTGCTTCTCTGTCTCCACTACTCAATTCATTTTATTTCTGGCTCTCGTGCTGAGCGGTGTACTTTGGGAAGGCATTGTCCGAACTTCCTGACCTCGAATTAGCTTTACTAGGTCTCGGCACCGAAGTTTTTATCTTGTGGCTGTAATCAACATACTATATGAGTTCATTGACTTCATGTATTCGACTAGCTGCAAATTTTAGTGTGGATTCTGCTAGGGTATGTCCGTTTTAATTTGACAACGAAATCGAATGTCCTGTTTTGCATGGTTCGTGTCCAGCATATGTTCAAACTTGTTCGTTTTCTGAATTGCGCTCAAGGCGTAGTTTGATGGAGCTCACGCAGAAATGCTCGGCATATTAAACCACGCTTACGCTGCGTTTGTGGAGGCTCCCGCTATCCCTAACAACTGCCATATTTTGCCTGAACCACCTGTTGCGGTGCGCCTAGCTCGGCCAGCTAGAGGGATCGAGGTCATTCGAGGTCATTCGTGATTGCTCCAGTCAAACGGTTGCGGCCTGTGTATGCGGCACGAGACTGCGGGATGCATCCGTTACCTTTCAGAAGACAGGACCTGCCCCATAAGAGGTCGGTCGTGCCTCAGCATGGTGACCAGCAAGATCACCGACAAGTGGCACGCATTAATGATTAACAATACAGCAATAATGCGTGGTAACCTGATGGTGCTTCTGGAGGAACAGTCGTGAGACGACCTGGGCGCGGACGTCGAGAACGTCCCGGAGAGCAAATCAACGTAGCGCTGGTTCACGACGAGCTGTATTTCTCTTTACTCTTTCCATGGTCGTATATATGCTCGGAGCGAGGTCGACAATTTGCGCCGCCATTTTCTCTCTCGACGTCAGCAGCGGCGGGCACTGCAGGACGAGTGGCGGGCGCGCGTCCGGGGCCTGGGGAGCGAACACCTGGTCAGCCGCAGGGGAGCCACGCATCTCAATGAAAGTCGCCGCCCACCTGGGATCTGCTCCCCTCTGTACATGGGCTCGGTGCCGAGCGCGTCAGCTGCCTTCCCCCTTAACACGTCGCGGGCGGCAGGCTAACCACGGCGCATTACGAAACGCTCTTCTCACGCGCGCGTGCCGCGCTCCCTCCCCGCGCGTGCCGCGGCTTTCAGCGGTGTATCCCGAGCGCGGAATCCTCTTAGCGCCCCTTCCCGTTTCGTCCCGCCCAACAACAGCTGGCCCGCCGCTGCCGCGAGCTCTCCTCCTCTGCGGCGCGACTCGCGGCACACAAATGAAACAAAGAGCTGAAACAACAGTGAAACCAGCCGTGTCCCAGCTAGCAAAAACGAGGTGCGCGGCGAGTAAATCCTCTGGCAACTGCATGTTTTATTCTGATCTGTCTGGAGCCGAAACAACAGCGCGCAGTGTTCCTTCCTGTGACCGGGCAGTATACGTGCGTGCGCTCTTGGTGCTCCTTTGAACGTCGCTTGTTTCTGAGGGATCCTCCTGCTACCTGTTTTCCTGTCTTACGAAGCCGAGAGGCAGATTTTCTGTTGACTTCATACGATTGTTAATAAAAGTCGAGCTCCTCGGTTATGCAGTCACGACTGCAGTGCTCAGTTATCCGCTTAGCCTCAATACCAAATAAATTCTTGCCATCGCTGCGTCTGTATACTCTTTTCGTTATAACTAGTGGCTTGTTTCATATGTGATTTTTTTTTATTATTGTTTATGTAGGTGCATGTCGCCTTAGCTCTGAGAGACCTTGAAGCTTCCTGTCATGAACAAAACATGTTTATCAGCTCTGCAAACCTGATGTGCGTGGTTTTACTGTCGAACAGTCTAAGATGAAAAGAACGTCAGATGAGTGCAGGTTGTTCCGTGTACCCTGTTTTTCTTTTTATTTAGCTGGTACTCGTGCCAATAGTTTGTAATGTAGTCAAGTCAATCTTTTTTTTTTTCTTTTCTTCGTGCAAGGTCCCCGGATCTGGGCTATTTAAGTGCAACTTGTAGCCCGCTACGAAACAAGACTGCTCCTTAGATTTGTGTGCGCGAATGGCCTAACAATGCTTTCCATGTGCTAATACAGCATGCATAACTCCCCGCCTCGCTTCCCCTTTTTTTTCTCCCTATACACCTTGCTCCTGCACACATTATTAGCCCGTACAACCAGCTTTTTCTCCCTAATTCCCCACCTCTATCTCAATAAAAAAAAAAACAACCTCTACCTCTCGCCTTCCACAAAAGGCCATCTGCACACAGAAAGCATGGTACAAGGCCACACATAGCTGCCGACATAAAATCGGCAAGTAGTCTGCTCTAGAGGTTCTGAAGGTCGTAATCAGCATTGAGAAGAAAAATCTAATGATCAGTGTTAAAACAAAAGAAAATTAAACACATTTTTTTTTCGCACAACCGTAACGCAGCGGGGAGACCAAGAGTAGAAGCCGATAGAGTAAAACCAGTAATCCTGATTTCTAACCTATGCTTCGATGATAAACGTATTTGGACGTTCTCAGGGCGATGTGTTTGATAACATGAGCGGCGCTTTTATCGCTGCTTTGTATATCCGCGCAGCATCAGTTAGCTGCGTTTTGTTACCGCGTACCTCGAAGCTCCGCGTGGTCCTCGCCTCCTAACGGAGGATGTCTTGAAGCAGATGCGCTGAATGCTTCTTCCGAGGCACGACGCATCGACCGTGCGGACACTGCCACGGGTATTGTCACCGGGAGAGCGCCTATATTACAGTCGCCAGTGCGCCCGCGGTCGTAGGGCGCAGACTATGCCCAGGAAATCCAGCAGGAAAAAGAGAGGCCAGACTAAAGGCACGGCGAACAAGGGAAAAGAGCGGAGAATCCGCGGAAGCAACTGCATAGCCGAGGAGGTGGCGCCGCGCGCTGGGCGAAACACGTCCGCTGCCGAGTCCATTGTGCCGAGGGGCGAGCGCGGTGCCGGAAGCATCTCAAAGAGCTCGGCGCAAAAGTTGGGTCAGCCGCTGGCAGCCGACTGCTTTGTATGTGCGGGGCCGCCCTGAGCGGCGACAGACGAACAGAAAAGCGCTAGTAGCGGCCACTACTTGTTGATGTTGGCCGCTCGGCCGAGGCTCGCCAGATGGAGATGTTCGCAGGACCCGATCGCTGGCCTCCGAACACTGGACTGCGCGCTAAACTTCCCTTTTACCGCGCCGTGGCTTTTTCTCACCGCGCTTTTGTGTTTTCTCGCGCCGAAAGAAGAGACAGGCGCGGCGCACACTCCATCAAGCCTCTATTCCACCAGAAGTAAAAGAAACGCGAAGGAAAAGCGTGTCTCATCACACACGAGAGTGATAAGTGTCAAGCTGTACCCCAAAACCTGCGCACTTTTTTTTTCTTTTCTTTTTCTGTTACAGAATGTTTCGTGCCCCTCCTCCGAACTTATTGCATGAGGCTATTCTATAAAAAGTTACAGAAAGTAGTAGTTTCAATAAACGGATAGCAATAAACCATTTCATAACCCATCTGGGATACGCTATACACAATTAGAGATTAACTTTTTTTTTCGCGGCCATGTGACTTCTCCGTGCCGAAAACAAAGAGCACCAGCCTCTAGGTCATCGTCTTCATCCAACCAGCCTCACTGGCACTCTCTGAGCGTGTCTGCTAGGCTGGCGCAACAGATAAGAAAGTGCAGCGCACACGAAATCTATATCAAAGAACGCATTGAGCAGGAGAGCGTTTAGGTATCTGAGTCTAAGGGCTAGTGTATAGTGCAGTATCTTCATAAATGTCAATTAATTCAGTACAAGAAAAGATACTCCCTTGAGCAAAAGTATGCGGACCAGGGATTCCGCGATAAAACTGATTTTCTTCTCCGCCTGTGATTGTAACTTGAAATTTGGAAGTGCAATACAAACTTGGCATTTCGAGGTTTCCAGAGCACTCGTCAATTTTAGTGTGTGTGCCTCAATTACGAATAAACTCAGTTTTTTCGGCAAGCCTGTGATCCGTATATTTTTGCTCACAGGTGTACATGACTGCTTCAAGCAGCGAATTCATTTAGATGGGTCGTTCAGTGCTTTCATGCCGCAGGTGCTTCCTGTTTATTAGAAAACCAACCTTTCGTCCGAATGCTTTGTCTGGGCCGGCATTTTGTAGCCATGCGTTATTCTATGCTAGTCTTATCATCCACCGCTCACGGCCAGCTGATCCCGTTGATAACGTGAGTGGACCGTCGCTCTGACCACTCACCAAGCGCGAAAAGGCATTAGCATCGGAAAGGCATCGCTACAAAATACCGGCCCTGAAGTGTTACCACGCACGACTGGTGTTCGGCAACTGCCTATTGTGGCTCGCTGGGGAAAGTAACAAATCGAAGCTAATAAATATGGCTCTGGGTGAACAGTAACCAAGTAGAAGCCTATACAATCGCTTCCAAGCTGTGGCTCGCGGAGAGTCCAATTCAATAGCGGCGTCGGTAGCGGCATTGTAAATCGAGCGACAAAGGACGCGCGTGCAGAGTGTCGACACAGCCAGCTTGGTATGCCACTAGACGCCAATGGTCCACCACGTGCGGCCTCTCTATTTTCAGGCGCAGCATTCTTTCTTTCTTTTTTTTTTTTTTATCACCGGCAGAAAGATCAAATAGCATGAGGTCTTCCAATAGGAGATGGCGGAATTCACAGCGTGTGTAAACAGACGATCCCAGCAAGCTGGACCCTGGGCGCCCAGTCTCAACTAGTTCATTGTCGGGTGGGCTGCGTACATGCTTTTCGCGTGCCTCGTTCGGCCCTCGCGAGGCAATGCCTTCAGCAACGCTGTCACTGAGATGGCCTCTCCGCGATCCACAGCTTGGAAGCGCTTGTTGCGCGCCCGACCGGCTTCTGTCTGCCCTGAGCCATATTCGACGCTGCGCCGTAAAGGGCCCGGCGAACAAACAAAAGGTCACTTGTTGATCGGACTCGTACGAGCGGGAAAGAAGGGGGGAGGGGGGCTGGAATAAATCCTGGCCGCTGCGCGCACCGTGGCGGCAGAGCAGCGCCATCGATTGCGGGCCGCGCTGTGCTCGGCGGCGTCGCGTGCCCGCGCGCCTCGCGGGACGCCGGGAAGAGCGGCAGATAAGGAGGGAGGCCAATGAGGAAACGGCCGCCGAGGGCGAGCGCGAGGCTAAAAGCTTCATCTCTCTAATGCCCGTGTCGCTTATCGCGGAACACGCGAAAGGCTGCGGCGAAAGCGGAGGGAGTACATCGTCGGGAGGTGTACGCCCGAGATACAAATAGAGTAAAAATACGACGATGGCGGCTGGAACGGAAGAGCGAACTAAAAGAACGCGTAGGCAAAACCAAGCAATGGCGAAAAAAGCTACAGGCGAGCGAAGCTGGGACACCTTTGGAGCGTTTATACACGGCGCGACAGACGAAACAAACAGAACGGTGCAATGTGGGGAAGATGGGAAAAGAGGGGGCCAGTGTTTGCGAACGCATTACTGGATGTTTGTTGGTTTAACTGAGCATGCGAGCGACCGGAGTCAAAACGCCGGCGCTCGCTCGCCAGCTTTACGGGCAGCCTATGGAAAGACTACGCTTTCGCTCGGACGAGGCTGAAGTAAACAAATCATGTGCGACGAGATCAAAAAGAAAAGGAAGGAGAAGCGACGCGTTTTCCGGCTGCGTTGAGATTATAATGCGGTCGTAAAAGGCGTTCCCGGGATCGATCTTGATCTGAGCTGATGTCATCTAGAGTGTCTGGTCAATAGAGCCTGAAGGTCGTAAATTAAAGCCCTAAATGCCAGTCGGATGACATTGGAAACTGTTGGAAGCGCATGTGGGCAGAGAATTTCCTCGCCATTTCGCGCACCCCAACCCAGAAACGGGTGGCGACAGCGACTCCACAGCCATAAAAATAACTTTTTGACAGGATTGAAACGCGCAGCCTCGCTTGTGGAGTGATGGAGGAGCTGCAGGATTCTGTTTGCGTCGTCGGAGTCGTATTTCACGAAAAGAACATTAAAGCGCTCAGCAGCAACAATGTGCGCCTTGGTATGCCGGTCATGCCAATATTATTCGCAGAATGATGGCGGCGAGACTTGCGACGTTTTTGTAAGTTCACTACGAACGCAAGTTGCCCTCATTACAATACAATGCTGAGCCAAACTTATATGTAGACATTCTTGTGTTAGGTCCTGAGCGTCTGAAAAATAAGAGTTAAGCAAGTCCTCGATGAACTTCAGAGGTCAATCTCCCCAGAGTAGGTATGGGCCATTGCGACATAAGAGACTGCTGTTACTACAAAAACGAGCAGGAAGTTGGTAGGTACAGATGGTCGCAGCCTTGCATAGTCGTACCGACGATCACTCTGCCCGAGCGGCGTCCTTTCATTTGTCGGAGGTAAAACGTGCCATAAATTTTCGAGAGCCGCCAAAAGTTGAATGCTTGTCACTTAATACTGCCAGAAGATAAACAAGGCCATCATGACCCACTGAGTAGTCCGACCACCAGAACCAAGCACAACCAAGAACCGGTTTTACTTATCACTCTTCTGCAAGAACGCCACGTTTGCTATTCTCAGGGCCTTTATATATATATATATATATATATATATATATATATATATATATATATATATATATATATATATATATATATATATCTGTATAGTATAAAAACAAGCACACTGTATAGGGTATATATGAGTATAGTGTACATAAGGGGGCTGCCGTGTTCACTGTACCAATGCAGTTATCGCAGACACGTTCAGTGCAGCACACGCGCTCAAGTGTGCTCATGCGAAGGGCTTTTTACGAATGCTGTGATTATTTATTGACCGCAGCAAAATTGGAAGTTTGGCTACTGAAAAGCGAGGCAAGTAGTACCAATTACGACGCTTGCTTTTCTGCTGGCATCTCTGACCCCCTTATTCATTTGTCAAGAAGGATTTATTGTTGTGCTACACCATTCGTTGTAAGTCTGTATCTGGCTCCCAAGCGACAGGATTGGTTTCTTATACTTCGAAAAAAAATTAAACAAAAATTGGACAACTAACTGAAGGCTACTACTTGTCGGACAGTGTAATCGCATAGCAGTGTTTTCTTGTTCATCGTCTATCGTGCGGGGAAAACAACTTTTTTTTTTTTTTTTTTTTTTTTTTTAGAGAGAGAAAGCGTAACGCCGGATAGTCAATTTGTCAATTTGAGGCTGCAACCGTGTGTGCACAGCATTGTAGCGACAGTGACTCCGTACTTATTACAATAATCTTCATAATCCTAGTATTTTAATGACTTGCATACATTGAGAATTATCTTAATTCTAATATTTTAATCATTTATATACCTGCTTAACATCTTGCAGATAGTAACGAAGTGTGATTTTTAGAGCAATATCATTTGAAAGTGCTGAAACTTTAGTTGAATTACATCAAGGAAAGTTCAAAAGTCGGGTTCGGGAGTTACTACCATATTTCGAAAAGCCATGCTCCCTCTGCTGACCCCCCCCCCCCCTCCACCCCAACAACACCAACCTTATTTCAAAGTACTCTGAAGGTAACATCGTTCGCACTGAAACTTCTTGCCTTTTACATTTAACTTCGTAAGCTGTAAAATGTGTTACTTACACTGATGATCTCTTATCTAACATGGTTAATCGAAATAAGCGCTCTTATCCTATGCCTTCTTGTGACGTGTTGAACCTCTTTTTGTAGTACTCAAGCTTGCCTTTTTTTTTTTTACCACGTTTCATTCTCAAGACGAAAGAAATGTTCCGTCCTTCATTTACACTTCAATATATTTTTCTTTCTCTCCACCGATCTGCCTCACAATGTTTACCAGCAATACGAATGTGAAGAAAGTAGTCATGGTAGATTTACTGTAAAACAGCTTCCTGTAACAACTGTACCATGTACATTTTTGCATCGTTTTACTTACATAAATACGTCTGTCGCAACTTACACGCAAAAAAAAAAGAAGAGCGCTAGGGTGGCAGGTATGACACATCAAAAGAAAGTACAAACAAGACAGGGGGACACAGGAAGGTTCGTAACAGCGGAACACAAGATACGTACAATAGGAATAAAAACCGACAACACGGCGCTGACTCTCAACTGATCCGTGTCCGTGTCTTGTGTTGCGCCGTTACGAACCTTACGATGAATTGGCCCAACTTGCCGTCTTGATGCGGTACACAGGAAGGTGGAGACATCAACAGTGGTCAGAGTAGATGATGCCTTGTTCTGCCACTGTTCATCCAAATAAAGAGTCTCCTAAAGTCAGGCAGCCGCTTCGAGACGTGTGTCGACAAATATCCAAACACATATGCAGCTAATTACGAAAAAAACACTAATAACTTAGTTAATTATTTTAAGGCGCATATTGCAATTTACGTATTAATGTAACCGGTGAGATTGCAAGACGGATCCACTTGAACTGAATCTCCAGCATGTCACCAGTTTCAAGATATTCTTTCCCAAAGTATGGGACGAAATATATAGGCGTTCTGGTTACTTTAATGCTTCGATGCAGAAAAGACTATTTTGTTGAAAAAATAAGTGGAACAACTGTGCATTTTTACGGCGAGTTTGATCGTGCAAATCTCCAAAGTGGTGTCATTATGGAAATTCATTAAATGTAGGTGCGTCTTGCAATTCACCGGCCACAATTTGTAAATTGCAATATATGCCGAAAGTAATTAGTTCAGAAATTAATTTGGGATTTTTTTTTAATTCGTTGATTAAGTGTTTCGATTTCTCGTGCAAGTATTACCCGCTTCCCTGAATATTCCAACTCAAGGACTAGAGCTATCTTATCTGCGACAGATGATTTTTAAAAATGCCGGAAAACTTAAATGTGATCACCCGGTATAAATAGTGCCATTGCGTTTTCACCGTCAAGTGTCATAGCTGTTTTCTTTTTTCTTATACCAAAAACCAATTTAGCAGTGAGCCCCATCTGAACAAGCTAGTACGTCTCCTGTTAGCATATACTTCGGCTGCAAGTTCTCACCGTTCATCATTTCTTTTTGCACAGAAGCAGCACTATAGCCCCAAATTCTTTGTTACTGCGGTTCCTATTTGGTTGTTTTCTCTCGCTGAAACCGTTAGAGATCTATACGATCGTTTGCAGGACTTTCCTCGTTTCCAATGATTCCATTTTATTTTCTCTTCTGCCCCCCCCCCCCCCCCCCTCTTTTTTGCGTTTCTAGGTGGGGTGTGCCTCGTTGGAAGAGTGCGTTTGTCCCGACGCTTCCCTCGTTCAGTACCTAGATAGCTGAGCGCCGCGAATTGGGCGGCTCTGCCAGGACATCGATTTGATTTAATTCTTTCTTTTTCCTTTGAGTTGCCGTCTTCCGCTACCCGCACGCTTCACGGATAATGTGGAAGCACAAAAATCAGGGTCCGAAACTGCCAGCTCGAAAACACGTCAGTGCAAACGATTGTGCCAAATGAAAAGGCTTTTCCTACAATACTACACGCTGAGTCGCAAACATACTACATTAAAGCCACCGTAGAAACATTCGGGGCTGTTCCCGGACCGCTAACCTAGAAAGCTATGTTCGCAAGAAAAAAATGGTCGATGCCACAATGAAAGAAAGGCTGAGGGGAGAAGCTTTGTCCCCGAGAAGTGAGCAGCAACGCATCGTGTGTTAGAAAGGATGAAGGGCTAGAGCTGAATGAGATTTTACTGGGTAGGATTGAAAATACCAGGCAGTGTGGGTTCACCTTTTTTCCTTCTTTATGTATGTAGTTCCGGCTTGCCATGCTCGCGTGTGACCGCTTCCATTTATAATGGCATTGTAGCCGTGATTGCAGCAATTAGATTCGTGTTCGACCATGACATGAGACACAGAATGTCCGTTGAAGCCATAACACCTGCGTTGAAAACAGTCATGCTACAACTCAAAGCGCCAGAAACACTGTGAGCGTAGTCCACACCAGAGAGGCTTAGTATAGCTTATAGGAGCAAACGCAACGACTTAGCGTTAGGGTACGATGATACCCACGGCACATGCCCATTAAGTAGGCGAGGCTGGGGTTCTTGCAAGTGTACGTATTTTCGGAATTTAGAATTCAACTACAGAGTTCAACACTAGCACACGTAACGGGAACGTTGCGTAGGTGAACATGGTTCTCGTTTTTTATATAACAATAAAAAGTTTACTTCTATCAATGTGATGGGGGAGGTAGGTAAAAAAAAGGCTGAATTAACAGCTTTTAACCATTACGATTCCTGTAGAAACCACGTGACCACAATGGTCTAACTGACGTACTGTTTACTCCTTGAGCTGCAGCAGTGCCGTTGTGATATTTTATTCAGCTAAGTCGCGGGTAATTTGTCACACATTAAGTTACACATAATTTTAGGGAATAAATTAGCCGCAGGAGGAAAAATAAATTGTCCTCGGGGATTTGTTCGCGGGGGGGGGGGGGGGGGGGGGGGGCTTAAACCTCGTGCGTCTCTTGCAGTTCGCCGAGTGGCACAGTGGAATGGAACTGAAACTAACTGAAGGGTTGGTGGCGGAAAGCCGGTAAAGTCGACAAGCCAGTGAGACAGTCTCTTTGTACGTGTGTGCAGGGCAGAGCTGAAACAGACTTATGTCCTGTCTCTTACATGCAGACTACTCGAGCCCGGCGTACGAAAGCGGAAGTACCGGCCTGGCACCCGTGACGGTGCTACCTGGGGGCACCCCGAGCCCTGCTGACGCCGAGGTCAAGGAGTACCACGAGTTGTCACCGGCCTTCCACTTCGACGCCAACGAGGACGTGGCGAGCAATGTGGACGTGGTGTCCGAGCCGAGCCCCCCGCAGAGCCAGAGCGAAAATAAGCCTCCCCTGGCCGATGGTCGCAGCCGGCGCAAGGGCCGCGACAGCTCGCCCCGCGCCAAGCGCAGTCCAGAGCGGCCGCGCTACACGTGCGGCGAGTGCGGCAAACACTACGCGACCTCGTCGAACCTGTCGCGCCACAAGCAGACGCACCGCAGCCCGGACTCGCAGCTGGCCAAGAAGTGCCCGACGTGCGCCAAGGTGTACGTGTCCATGCCGGCGCTGGCCATGCACGTGCTGACGCACAACCTGAGCCACAAGTGCCCCGTGTGCGGCAAGGCGTTCTCGCGGCCCTGGCTCCTGCAGGGCCACATGCGCTCGCACACCGGCGAGAAGCCGTTCGGCTGCGCCCACTGCGGAAAGGCGTTCGCCGACCGCTCCAACCTGCGCGCACACATGCAGACGCACTCGGGCCTCAAGCACTTCCGCTGCGCGCGCTGCCACAAGTCGTTCGCGCTCAAGTCCTACCTCAACAAGCACCTCGAGTCGGCCTGCTTCAAAGAGGACGGCTGCGTCTCCTGGTCCGTGGACGACTCGCTGGACGCCCTGCAGCCGCTGTAAGCTGCGGCCTTCCCATCGGAAGAGACCCGGCCGCGCTGAGTGGGCCCATGAGGGACATCGCGATTCTTGTGTACTTGCAGGTTAAACAGCGCCCTCCCAATCAACGAATCTGCTCGATGGGGTGCAGTCCTCGTCACTGTTGTTAATTCTCTTGTCTGATACTCGGCCGCAGCTCACGCAAAGCACGAAAACGCTAGGCACGCTGGTGCCAAGGTTTGCAATGTGGGTTTCGACCCAAACCACAGTCTAGGTATACGGGCGGACCATTGCCGCAAAAACGCTTGAAGTGTGGCCTCCAAAGGATAGTCATTCCAGTACATTGTACAACAAGGCAAACATTTCATCATTCATAACAAAACATATAAAAGTCAAAGTACCACCGCTGGGTTCTTCATCCCATTCCTCTGTTGTTGGGCGGTAGCCACGAAACAAGAAATGATTGTATGTGTTACAGTTTGAAAGGTCTCAAGTTCTTGTTTTGCTTGTTGTTACGAGTCTATAGTAACAGCAACCTTCGATTTATATTTGTCTGCCTGCACTAGCGTTCACGTAGTTATCCGGGACCCTCTGATCAAATCGCAAGTGCCACGGCTGGGAGTAGTGCAGAAGGTAAAGAGGGCGCGTAGTTTCGCCCATTACGAGACGGCATACACTTATCACTGCGGCGTAGCGGCGCAAACAACAACATCCGCAGTTTGCATTGCATCGATCGCCACGGTGATGCTGTTTGTTTTAATGCACATTCCATCAAAAGTGGCACCGCCGGGCACTTATTCACGCGTTGTGCTGTCGTCGATGCCCTCCATAGTAACCGGCACCAAGCGACGCCTGTGCCGGAAAAAGAAAAGAACGGAGAAATCGGCTATAGCAAGTTGCACGACGCAGCCAAATGAAGCAATAACCTCGACCACCGTAAGCGTCTATGCAATGGTAATTACACCTTTCTTTTATTTTGCCAGGATAAATGTAACCCACATGCTCGCATTTGAAAGAACGCTCATTTTGAAAATCGCTCCAGCAATAACCGTGGGCGCGCATGCTTCCCGGAGCACCCGGACCAAAAGCAATACGAATAATCTCGGCGAACTACGGCGCCTGAATCCGAGGGAAAATGAATTGATGCGTCTAGTCAGAATCCGCTAAGGATCGCGAGCCTGGCAGGGAACCTGTCGCGTCGAAGCAAGAATCGATAAAGGCTTGCGCGCGCTTGTGCGAAAACTGCGATAGCTCTAGAAGAATGGTGCACATAGAAGTGATATTTATTGAGCTCATTGTATTTATTTAGCCAAATAGGTGTTTGTTTATATACACGCTGACTTAATATTGCACGTTTCACTGTATATACTCATTTATTTGCAACAATGACATAGATCTGTGCTAGTCAGATTTAGCGCAAGTACGAAGACTACTCACTAGACACGTAGAGTATATTATTGCAAGGTCTCAAAGTATATTTAGACCACGAAAACGTACGCGTGATAAAAGGCCGGCGTCGTACGTGAGGGACGTGCTTCTCAAGACAATGACAGAATAGCCTGGCGGACTGCTCGTGGCCGAAGCAACTGGCATCGGACACACACGCGCGCGCACGCACGCACAAACACACACACAGACACACACGACTACAAGAAAGCTCCCGTCAGCTACGAGTCTCGTGAGCGTGGAGAAAAGCTTCCATGGGCATGTATCACGACTGCTTCTTGCGTGCGTGCGTCCGTTTCACTTGCAGCTGAACATTTCTTTCCCTCCTCCTAATTCTATGACCATCGACTTAGCAGTTTTGTGATAGTCCATGTTGCTAGATGCCAGTCAAACTTTCACTCGAGGTTCTTTTCCTCATCATCGATCACGTACGTTTTCAATACGTGAGCGTCATACATTAGACTTTCGGCTTCTTAGCAGTTAAGTACGTTACTGTTATGACTACAAAGTGCGCAGGTGAGTAAACGGCTTTGTACAAGCTGGACCTAGGAGCATTCGTGTTCACCCGTCGGGTTGGAAAAGAACGTCTTAGCAATTATGTTCACAGATAGCGACAACCGTGTCTGTACTGATTAGCTTATTCATCGATATACAAAACGCTAATCTGACCGTTATGCATCGGTAGCTTATAAATTAAAACCGCACCCACACGTCCATAAATTCTAAATGCGTAACGGCTTATCGGCTAACAAGAAAAGGTGATGTGGTAAAAGTTCCAGACAATTGATGTGTTCTTGTCACAAGCATTTCTGAGAACGAGATCATTATTGAAAGTAAAACAATTGCGGGAGAATACCAGGCACTCCAACGAGTCCAACCTTAGACATTCGCAGCCACGAGCTGCACAGAAACAGTAACTTCCCAAATATGCTGAGGAGTACAGATACTTCGAGACGTAATAATAATCATTTTGCGTGTTCTCGGCTGAGAACGCATAGATCGGCGAAGTGCATGTCCGCACCAATATGTGTGACTCCTTTTAAAGAGGCAGTTGCTTATGAATGCAAGCGTGAACAATCCATTGAGAATTACAGGATGTCGCGTTCGCGCCAATCCTATAAGCAATAACTCCTTTCGTGTATAGGAAATGACAATCTTCCCTGTTGTGGTGATACGTCATGACGTGCGAAGAAATAATCCTTAAAGCAATATTTACAGCAGGAAAAATGAAATACTCTATGGTGCTCTATTCGCGTGGGGAAAAAAAAGATGAATAGGTGCAACCAATTTGGCCAGCACAATCAAGCTAAAAGCTCGTTTCGCCGCCGTATTTCAGGCACCTCGTGCATTATTTAGCAAGGACAAATCAGCTGGCAGAGCTAGCAGATAGTGGCGAAAGAACGCATGGCACTACGACTCCCCACTGAATTTTCCCAAACTTCGTCCAATTTTGTTTCCGTGCGGGATACGCTAACGTTGAAAGTGCCAAACGAAGACTCGGCGTGAATATGTTTATCATTGCACCAGCTCTCCGAGGTTCCAGCTGGATACTTAATCGTTGAACATAGTTGCGTTCAGCACCAAGATAATTCTTGACTTAGGTCTGCGCCCTGATGTTGCAATCTTTTAAGAAGAACCGTGTCAATATGAATGACTACAAATGTGTCTCACTCTTTATGCCTTGTGTTGAAACCGTGCTCTATGGTTAACCTGCCCTGTCTTCTGAACGTCAATGATCTAGGTGTCCCATTGTCACTGTCATTCTACTTATCATAAGCCCCTTTGTAACTTAATATCCGTGCTTTTTTATTATTCTAGTTGCTAAAAATGACCCCCTTTCTAGCGGGATCGAGGTCTTTCAATATATGGGGTGAACATTTGTAAGCTTCCGGGAATTTAAAAAAATCGCCTGATGCAGATAACATATATCTAGTCATCTACCTGGATTATTCGGAGAGGTGGACATCACTTTCGCGAAAAAGCGAAACCCATATTCATATAATTAACAAAAATTCCCTAAATAACTTTTTCAGTAATAGCTTTACGGCACATATTGTAATTTACGAATTGTAGCAGATGAGTTTGCGCGGCATATCTGCTCGTAATAAATTTCCGGAATGACACCAATTTGGAGACATGCGCCATCAAACTCTCCGTAAAGATGCACTATTGCTCCACTTACTTTTTTTAACACAACGTTCTGTTATGCATTGAAGCACAAAAGAAACTGGAATGCCGATGTATTTCGCCCCGCACTTTGGGAAATATTATCTCGAAAGTGGTGTCATCCTGGAAATTAATTTCAAATGAAGACGTCTTGCAAACTCACTGGCTAAAATACGGAGATTGCAATAAGTGCCATCAGGTAATTTATTTAAAAGTTAATTAGCCAATTTTTAATTAGATGAATATGTGTTTCGATTTCTCGTGCTAGTAATGTCCGCCGCTTTGAATATACCAGCTCAATAACAACAATTATGATATCTGCCACTGGCGATTCTTGAAAATTCCATAAAACTTACAAATGTTCATCGCGTATTGTGTGCGGTATCTCTCTTGGTGGCGCCTATTTGTTTCCCTGTCGCAGATACTCATCTAATAAATTTGTATTTGGATTCGAATATTTGTAACCCTACTGTAGTAGGTCCAAAACAGTACTAGCCAATCAAAAGATACGTTGATACCAGCAAAGGTTCGTTTTAACACTAAATGACAATACATTGCGCATCTTGGGGACAGTCATACCCGCAAAGAAAGGTGGCACGCCTATGACGCAGAACTAAACGCTATTAAAAAGTCAATTTTTGAAGCAGTATCTGGACGTTACTACTGTGTTCTTCAATCAATGACATCAGTCAGGTTTGAAAAAATAAGCAATCTGCGCATGTTAGATTTATCTTGCCAGCAGCAAGTTCATTGCATATACTACGCGACTCTCCTTTAGGACCTTATACAACGAAAACGATTTGCTATGCATTGTAACTGTTTAATTATTGGAAACTGATGCTTGAACGTGTTCGCACATGCTGATGTTATTACATTTTATTGTGTAGAGTAATGAATGATGGCAGCGCCTAAAAAAAAAAGGAGGTTTTGTACATTATCACTTGTAATAGGCCTGGATCTGGAACAATAACGGGTGGAAACAAAGATACCTCGTTAGCAAGACGCCACAAGTAATTAAAAGAAACATTATCATGTCGTAGACAGACAACGCACACTTTTTCTGATAATAACTTCAGAAAACGACTACAAAAAGAAATTCTTTCCTGCATCCTGTGTTGTGATGTCTGAAACTGGGAATTTAAAAACGTGGTATTTTCAGTTCCATTATTGCAAGAAATGGTTCTGCAGTGAGTAATATTCATATGTGTTATGTGAAATTCCTGGTATCCCTTGAAGTGTTCAGTTTTAGTAAAGGCTGCCACAAAACTTGAGGTGAATATCTGTGGCGACATGGTACCAAATCATTACACAAAAACCTGACGTATGTTTCAATGCTTGCTCTCTCTCCTGCATATAGGTGCTCTGTTAATCTTGAAAAATGCGAAAATATTGGTGCTGTCGTACAGAGGTGTAAGATCCAAGGCCGCCCACATTTTGTAGCTGTAGTCAAGGAAACAAAAGATTGATGCGGGTAACATGTCTTTTGGTGAACTGGTTCTGTTGTACTAAATGCAACTGTGCTACTGTTGTGCTACTTCTCAGCATGAGTCGGCTACTACTAAATAAAAAAACATGTAAGCCATTATCCAAAGCTGTGGAGTGCCATCCTTGCTATATTCATGACCGAATATACAAATGTACTTTCTAGCCTATTCAAGCAATGACGCAGCTTTAGGTACAGCCAACTGTGCCACTTTCGGCACCTTTCATATTTAGATGACTACACCATTCGCTTTTGTGAAAATTTACTGAAATGCGAACAAAGTATGCTGTGACTTCCTTGGTGACATATTTGGGCAGCAGGGCCATCATGGCCTTTAAAAAATTCTACACCGAAGCACGTTACGAGCAACGTCCTCTTTTTCATCTTGCCAAGCCCTTTCTTTCAATGAAAGCGTCCCTTCTGGACGCTGTAAACACTCAGTGTAAACACTCAAAAATGCATTGCACCTTACCCGATGTCCGTCATCCGAACGCTGCCTGATGAACGACGTCATGCATGACGTGTTTGCAGGAGTTTAACCCTGTTTTATAGCAATAAATACGTCGCAGTGGAAGTCGTAGAATGTGCTTTGTCTTTTATGGTACTAGTCTGCTTCCAAGTGCGTCAGTATAGAAGCACCTATCACAACGCTGCTGCTCGTCAGATATAATTTATGTGTATTTTATTGCAGGTCGAGCACGTACTCATTTGTTTGAAAAATATGTGAATGCTGACTATTTGTATATTTCAAGGAGTCCATGCACGAGCCAAATGTACACATACCGTTGGTCTTGCAACCATTTCTGTTGGCATGTGATTGCTGGATAGAAGCAAATTGTGCTTCTATGAAAGTGCGGAATTCGACGCCGCACTTTTAAGGCGCAGCAGGCTTCCCCTGTCGTCAATAGCTCCTAGCGCGTCTCCGCGGCTTGAAAGGAACTGTTGTAAAAGTAACAGGCTGAGCAATAATTTTAACTGCCAGTTGAATCTGTCACACATCCACAGAATTGCAGAATGCAGCTGAGGTACTTTCTTCCTAACCGGCGTCTGCAGTAGTGTAGACCATTTAAAATCGGAGCTGTGGGCGCCACTGTTTTCGGCTTCTCATGCAAAAGCTTTATAAGTGTATTGCTCAAAACGCTGTGCTGCGCTTAATCTGAAAACGAGCCAGTTCTGCTCTACCTTGTAAAATATGTCAAAATGTAGCGGCAATACAGTTTTCAACACAGCTGCGTCAAATGGTGGAGGCGAAATTCGCCTCGATTGCAGAAAGTTGTTACAAAAATACAGCTCTATTTTTCCCCTTATGAACTCATCATTAATCAATTAAACAGTTTCTGTAAACGCTTCTTACGATTAAAGCGTTCCATAACTCTTGTGCAGGGAACCTGCTTGAGCCTAAAAAAGTTTGGACTCTGGCGTGACTTCAGTCTGTTACGGGCTACTTTATTTGTTCATTTTCGATAGCGACCGCCAATGTCTCTGCTATTTACAATTGTATGCCTGCTGGCTTCTCTAGCTTTGTAGCGAAAGTTGCCTGTACTGTCTGTAGAGTGGAAAGCTCTGTAGACTCACCTGTATAGATTTTGCAACTAGCATGTTGGTTTATTTTTTTTTCCTCGATGCTCTCTGCGGTAAGATTTCTCATTAATACAAAAAATAAAGATTTGAACAATGCTGTTCTAAATTGGGGGAAACAAAACATGCTGTTCAACTCGATCTTATACATAGTCACTTTCCCCTTTCTATGCATCTGTTTCGAAGTTTCTCCTGTGCTAGAGTTTGCATCTTGAGCAATAAATGTCCCTATTTTTTACGAACATGCATTTTGAGTACTGTGTTCTTGAAAATATTTACACAAAGTGACCCACAACAAGAAAAATTGCTTGTAGTTTCACGACTGATCACTTCGATTTTAAGTTATGAAACTGCAAGCGTTTGGTATCGACCACTCAGCAACTCCATTGCTTGAACGTAAGAAGGAAGCATACATCATTCACTCTTTAACGTTTCGTGTTGCTTTACTCACAAGCGATTGCTCGTCATTGAGTACTCCGCCTGTTAGTCAGTCCCATGTACATGTGAAAAGATATACGGCGAGCACATAACTGCTTACTGGCGGTCTTATTTTGACAACAATAGAGGCTATGACTGAGTTCTTTATCTTTCTATCTAAGGAGTCAGCTTTACATGAAGTTGCTTCTTTGGTATATAAGGTATTCCATTGCGCAAATACTAGAATATATGTATGGATACTGTTTAGATAAATATTGTACTAAAGATAACCCTTTATGAAAGCAGCTGTGTCACTCATGAGCCCGTGTAATTACACTCAGAAGCAGCTCCCGCGTAAGGCTGCAACACTTATGCCGGGGATAAGCGTCCGAAGTGACCATTAACAATGATAACCTGTCGCTCACAGAAAAGAGAAAGAGTGTGGCTGTGTTTTCGAAATTTATTTACGGGGGTCAACAAAGAATATGTGTGTTAAATGAACTTTCATGAGACTTGGAGGTAATGAGTGCCAACATAAAAGAGCAAAATGATACAAATGCTTGCCAGCTTTGACGTGAATTCTGAGAGGAAATGTTTTGGGAAATTTTGACAGGAAGTGTTTTGGGAGGCTTGGTCAAAAACGCTTCTATTGCTGTGCTTCCAACGAAAATGCAAACACAAACCAGTACGCAGTACAACCTATCAAAACTGAAGTATATCACTGAATATGTGTACTCAATGAAATTTTGAGTTGAACGCTACAAAATTACAATGCGTGACTCACTGATATCAGGTGAGCAAATACATTAGACGACTTGGAGATGCTAGCGCAGAAACAGTCAAATGGCGATAATGTTTTGGTGTAAACATAAAGGACATAATACAAACATCATGAGCTCTTAAGGTCGGTCGTAAAAAGTGGTATAATGACTCCATGCAGAGAACATCACAGTTGTCTTCTGTGGTTTCCAAACTTTTGTTAGCCTTGTCATTATACGAGCTGAACTGCTACTCATAAGGTGTAAAAGGGCGTGCCTGTTGCTCAAGCAAGCTACAGGTGACTCTTCCGCAGCATTTACATATTATAAGAGACACTGTTAGCGGCAAACATCTGGCAGCATGATTGACGTGTGATCCTGAAATACGTAAAGTGATAGGAAACTCTTGAAAGGGTAAGGTCCGATTTAGGATTGCAACAAGATCATTTCTGAACCTGGGCCACGTGTGAATAACGCATCAACAAATTTTCGCTAAACGAGCTAGTTAACAGGTTCGCTGCTCACAAAAAGTCTAGTATGCCCTTCCGCCCTCTGTAAATATTCATTGGGGCCGTGTACAACCTAAAAATGGGCGGTGCGGGCCACATTAAATGCAACTCGGCTAAGAAGGTTGACTGCGGTCGTAATTCTGGAACAACGATGACAAACATTCTAAGTGAAGTTTCCATCAGCTTTGCGTCTTGGTTTAAGAAAGCCTGTAGCAGCTCAGCTAGCAAGTAAAAATATTGAAGAAGCTGAACTCGTTTAAGAACGCGTTTGTCATTTTTCATTTATCGTGAACGCTCGCTTGTGTACAAACGTCAGGACCGGTTGTGCAACAAGCGCCTTCTCTAAGAGTGAAGAAAAAACAAAAACAGAAAACGCGCTCTAAGGCGACTCCGCCTGCTTGCTATTGTTTCTTGCCACTCTGCAACTGGCAACATCATCAGGGCTGGTCGAGTCCACGGAATTGTGAAATTTAGGAGCATTTCGCATTTTCCCCTTGATCCACTCCGTCGCTGCGATGACGCAAGAGGCAGCGAAAGAAAGCCAAGAAGCGCGGCTCACTGCGCGGGGCATAAATAAGACGCCGGGGAGCGCCTGGGCTTGGAGGGCCGCCACAACAAATGGTTGGCCCGCGCTGTGCCGCTGCTCAGAGGCACGCGCGTGCGCCGCGAAAGCATATGTCGCTTGATGGATGCGACGCCAGCAAAGAGAAAGCGGTCAACGCGGGAGGGCGCCCGGCTGCCGGTGTGTTTAATGATTGACCATTTATACTTCTTTGGGGCGCCCCAAGAAGCCGGCCCAGAGAGGAGTCTCCCGATGTTATCTATTTATTAGCCAGCGCGGGCGCGCGCGGTGTCGCGGGGACCTCGAGCGACCAGAGATGGAGCTCGGGCTGTAGGGAAATCGCGGCCGGCTCAAATCTCTTGCTCCTTTTCGGTCGCTGTGCCACTCACAGCGGTGGGAATGATGGATGGTCGGGCCGCTTTGTAATGACCGGCCCTGCTGCCCTCCAGCGCCGCTGTCTGCCGGCGAGGGACGCCTTGCATCCCTGGTTGTCGCCGCCGCCGCCGCTGCCGCCGCCGCTGCGCTTATTAAGCGCGCTGCGCGCTTCGCAACACGCTGCCACCGGAGTAGGGGAACGGAACGCGAGACGCCCAGGAGGAGTCACTCGCAGCGCTCGCCTGACGCACCCTGCAACTGGTCTCGGATCGGTTCACTAGCAACGCTGTCTGCCCGCTGTCGCCGTAACGGGGAACGTTACAAACGCTTCGTGCAGGGCCAATGCTTTCTGTACCAGTCGTGTCCTCTTGAAATTGATAACATGCCGGGTTAGATTTGCTTTCTTGCTTGTTCGTTTTCGTCTCGTATAACGAGCGACAGATGGAGTAACTGACAGAGTGAGACGCGTGAGCTCATGCAGTTTTTTGTTACACTCTGCATTCAATAATTAAAACGAGGGGCTTGAAACTGAAGGGTACACTTAACGAATACATACATATACATACATACATACATACATACATACATACATACATACATACATACATACATACATACATACATACATACATACATACATACATACATACATACATACATACATACATACATACATACATACATACATGCATACATACATGCATACATGCATGCATGCATGCATACATACATACATGCATACATACATGCATGCATACATACATACATACATACATACATACATACATACATACATACATACATACATACATACATACATACATACATACATACATACATACATACATACATACATACATACATACATACATACATACATACATACATACATACATACATACATACATACATACATACATGCTGCTCTGGTCGTCGGCAGCAGGGAAAGGCACAATAATGTCAGCGTCCACAGTATGAATTGTTCCAATAGTCTCGCCACAGTGCAAAGCCAAAGTATGCGAATGTGGGTTAGAAACCAGTATTTCCGCAGCACCATGGTGAACCGTGAGGACGGCGAAAGGCAACGATATTGGGTGGCGGCGAATGAAGACGGCAGCGGGTGTGAACAAGACCGTCGCGTCGGCAAGCGATGAGCATGAAAGAGGGACAAATACAGCACTGTGTGGAGGAAGGTCAGTATCTGAAGCTACACAGATCCTGCTAACATCAGGAACTTGCAAGTCGTGAGATGGCAAATCGCACAGAACGGAGAACTGAACCTCAGCACGTGCACAGTCAATGACGGCACGATGGCGCGACAGAAAATCCCAGCCGAGAATCACTTCGTGGGAGCAACAGGTTAGCACAAAGAATTCAACAGAGTACAAAATGTCTCGAATCAGCACCCTGGCAGTGCACATAGCGACGGGCTGAACTTGTTGAGCGGTGGCGGTTCGAAGAGATAGCACCGAAGGCGTCATGGTGCCTTTTCCGTAATAAACGACAAAGCTTTTCACTAATCACGGATATGGCGGCACCTGTATCGACGAGCGCAAAAGATTTGATGCCATCCACTGACACTTCAATAACGTTAGCGGGAGAGAAGCGAGGACTTCGATTTTCCGACGACGACGCAGTTCGTGCCTCAGGAACTGCGGAAATCAGTTTTCCGCCTCAGTATTGGCACTGGGCCGACGACGCATAGGTGAGAGGGAGCGGCGGCGAGGGGAAGGCAAGCGACGAGCACCAAGGTACTGGTACTCCGGAGCTGGTACGTCATCAGCAACGTAGACTTCCGGTGGCGGCTGTTGTGGCATACGAAATTGTCGGAATCCGTAGTTGGGGGCTCGCGTGGTGCCCACGAAGGCCGGGAAACGCCGGCGGCAGAAGCGCGCTACATGTCCCGGGGTGCCGCAGGCGTAGCATATGGGGCGGTTATCAGCAGTGCGCCAAGGATTTGTATCCTGCTGTTGTGCACCGAAAAAGTGAGCCGCCGGCTGCCGAGGCAAATGCTCAGCAGAGAACAGCGGCGGGCGAGGCGCTGAGGGCGGAGGAGAGAACACCGGTAGGCGAGGAGCCCGTGCAGCCGCCTCAGCATACGTCAGAGGTGCGGCCACGGGAGCCCGCTGACATGGAGATGGAAGAGCTTCGGTCACTTGCTCTTGAATCATCTGCCGGATCGCTGGAGCCAAAGAGTGAGAAGGCTTCTCCGTGGTCGGCAAAATGGAGATCTGCCGTCTTTAGCGGCACCGATGATCATGACGTGGAGGATTGGTTGTCATCGTACGAGCTGGTAAGCCGGCACAATAAGTGGGACGACGCCACCAAGTTGCACAACGTGTTGTTTTCCCTTACCGGCGTCGCGAACCTCTGGTTCCGAAACCACGAACACGATTTCACCACATGAACTGCATTCAAGACCAGTTTTGCAGAAGTGTACGGGCGCCCCGCTGTGCGCAAGCTTCGCGCTGAACAACGCCTACGTGGACGCGCACAACATCACGGTGAAACGTTCACCAGCTATATCGAAGATGTCATTGACCTGTGTAGGCGGGTGAATTCATCAATGGCAGAACAGGACAAGATAAAACACATTATGAAAGGCATTGATGAGGACGCCTTTCAAATGTTGTTAGCGAAGGATCCGCGTACCGTGGCTGACGTCATCAACTTTTGCCAAAGTTTTGACGAGCTACGGAAACAACGCAGTCCTAGCTCGACGTCCACTACCCACGGAAGATTCGCTAGCAGCATTGGTTATTGGCGACAACCAGACAACTTTGCTGACTCAGATAAAAGAATTTGTGCGGGAGGAGGTTGCGCGACAGCTCTCCATTTTGCCGACCACGGAGAAGCCTTCTCACTCTTTGGCTCCAGCGATCCGGCAGATGATACAAGAGCAAGTGACCGAAGCTCTTCCATCTCCGTGTCAGCCGGCTCCCGTGGCCGCACCTCTGACGTATGCTGAGGCGGCTGCACGGGCTCCTCGCCTACCGGTGTTCTCTCCTCGCCCTCAGCGCCTCGCCCGCCGCTGTTCTCTCCTGAGCCTTGCCTCGGCAGCGGCGGCTCACTTCTTCGGTGCACAACAGCAGATACAAATCCTTGGCGCACTGCTGATAACCGCCCAATATGCTACGCCTGCGGCACCCCGGGACATGTAGCGCGCTTCTGCCGCCGGCGTTTCCCGGCCTTCATGGGCACCACGCGAGCCCCCAACTACGGATTCCAACAATTTCGTATGCCACAACAGCCGCCACCTGAAGTCTACGTTGCTGATGACGTACCAGCTCCGGAGTACCAGTACCTTGGTGCTCGTCGCTCGCATTCCCCTCGCCGCCGCTCCCTCTCACCTATGCGTCGTCGGCCCAGTGCCAGTACTGAGGCGGAAAACTGATTTCCGCAGTTCATGAGGCACGAACTGCGTCGTCGTCGGCAAATCGAAGTCCTCGCTTCTCTCCCGCTAACGTTATTAAAGTGTCAGTGGATGGCATCAAATCTTTTGCGCTCGTCGATACAGGTGCCGCCATATCCGTGATTAGTGAAAAGCTTTGTCGTTTATTACGGAAAGGGACCATGACGCCTTCGGTACTATCGCTTCGAATAGCCACCGCTCAACAAGTTCAGCCCGTCGCTATGTGCACTGCCAGGGTGCTGATTCGAGACATTTTGTACTCTATTGAATTCTTTGTGCTAACCTGTTGCTCCCACGAAGTGATTCTCGGCTGGGATTTTCTGTCGCGCCATCGTGCCGTCATTGACTGTGCACGTGCTGAGGTTCAGTTTTCCGTTCGGTTCAATTTGCCATCTCACGACTTGCAAGTTCCTGATGTTAGCAGGATCTGTGTAGCTTCAGATACTGACCTTCCTCCACACAGTGCTGTATTTGTCCCTCTTTCATGCTCATCGCTTGCCGACGCGACGGTCTTGTTCACACCCGCTGCCGTCTTCAGTCGCCGCCACCCTATATCGTTGCCTTTCGCCCTCCTCACGGTTCACCATGGTGCTGCGGAAATACTGGTTTCTAACCCAAATTCGCACACTTTGGCTTTGCGCTGTGGCGAGACTATTGGAACAATTCAGACTGTGGACGCTGACGTTATTGTGCCTTTCCCTGCTGCCGACGACCAGGCTACAACTAAGGTAACAGCACTGACGCCCCATGTGCCATCTGACCGGATCTCACCAGATGTTTTTTGTCGCTCTGTTGCCGATGACCTCGAGCCGACACAACGTGAGCGCCTACTTACCCTTTTAACTGACATTCACGCCTCTTTTGACTTGAACCAAGCGTCATTAGGCCGCACAAGTACCGTTTCTCACGGCATTGATACGGTGCGACACGCACCATTACGCCAGCGACCGTACCGCGTGTCATCCACCGAGCGTCGTGTCATTACTGAGCAAGTTGTGGACATGCTTGAACGTGGTGTTATCAGACCTTCATGTAGTCCTTGGTAGAGCACTGCACGGGCTCGGGCTTACCCAAAAGCCCGGGCCCGGCCCGGCCCGGCCCACGGGCCGGGCCGTGCCGGGTAGAGCAGTTTTTTCACGGGCTCGGGCCGGGCTCGGGCACGGCGTGTGCTTTTTGACCCGCGCCCGGGCCGGGCTCGGGTTTTTTGACGCGGGCCCGGGCCGGGCTCGGGCTTTCTGCGAGTTATTCTCGGGCTTCTCAACTCTGAAAAACATGTATTTTTCGGTCTCGGGCCGGGTTCGGGCCGGTTTCGAGCCGGGCTCGGGCCGGGCTCGGGCTTAAGGTAAAGGGGTGGCGGGCCGGGCCGGGCGGGTAACGCAGATTATTTCCGGGCCCGGGCCGGGCCCGGGCCTCGCCATAAAAGTTTTGATCGGGCTCGGGCGGGCCGCCCAATGTAAAAACGGGCCCGGGCCGGGCCCGGGCCGCAAAAATCGGCCCGTGCAGTGCTCTAGTCCTTGGTCGTCTCCCGTGGTACTAGTTAAGAAAAAAATGGCTCGAATCGTTTCTGTGTGGACTATCGTCGCCTTAACAAGATTACACGAAAAGATGTCTACCCTCTACCGCATACAGATGACGCCCTGGATTGTCTAAATGGTGCCGAATTCTTTTCTTCTTTGGACTTGCGATCGGGTTATTGGCAAGTCCCGATGGATGAGTCCGACCGCTCAAAGACAGCTTTCATTACGCCTGACGGCCTGTATGAATTTACGGTGATGTCATTCGGTCTATGCAATGCACCCGCGACATTCGAAAGAATGATGGACAATCTTTTGCGAGACCTCAAATGGAAGACGTGTTTGTGTTACTTAGACGACGTAGTAGTTTTCTCCCCTGATTTCACCACTCACCTCACTCGTCTACGGAAAGTTCTTACTTGCCTTGCCACCGCCGGCCTTCAACTTAACTTGAAAAAGTGTCGCTCCGCAGCCCGCCAGTTGACCATACTTGGTCAGGTCGTTTCCAAAGACGGCGTCTGTCCCGACCCTGACAAGCTTCGTGCTGTCGCGGAATTTCCGCGGCCGACTACAGTGAAAGAGCTCAGAAGTTTTGTCGGTCTCTGCTCTTATTTTCGTCGCTTTGTGCACAATTTTGCCTGCATCGTCGCACCTCTGACGAAGCTCCTGGCTGGGCCTGGTGACCTTCGTGATTGGACTCCGGCATGTGAACAAGCCTTCATCAATCTGCGTCGTCTACTTACCTCACCGCCCATTCTCTGTCACTACGACCCGAGTGCTCCGACCGAAGTTCACACGGACGCCAGCGGCGTTGGTCTTGGAGCCGTCCTTGCGCAACGCAAGCCTGGCTTCCTGGAATATGTGGTTGCCTACGCTAGTCGTGCCCTCACAAAGGCAGAAACCAATTCTTCTGTAACAGAAAAAGAGTGTTTGGCTATAGTTTGGGGTTTAAGCAAATTTCGCCCTTACTTGTATGGCCATCCCTTTGACGTTGTGACAGACCACCACGCACTGTGCTGGCTTGCGTCACTGAAAGACCCGTCGGGGCGTCTTGGACGTTGGGCTCTTCGACTCCAGGAATTTGACATTCGCGTCATCTATCACTCCAGGCGTCAACATTCTGACGCGGATGCCCTCTCCCGGTCACCCACGCGATCCGACGACACGCCACCCACATCCAGGGACTGCCCGGTTGCTGCGCTTACTGTTTCTGACATGCCTTCTGAACAGAGAAAGGATCCGTGGATTGCGTCTCTCATTGACATTCTAACTACTTCTTCAACGGATACATGCCCTCGAGCCCTTCGTCGCCAAGCCACCCGTTTTGTGCTGCGGAACACCATCTTGTACCGCCGGAACTATCAGCCGGACGGTCGCAAATGGCTGATCGTCATCCCTCGCCAGTTGCGTTCCGACATATGCACGTATTTCCACGCCGACCCACAACAAGCACAGGCTGGCGTCCTGAAAACGTACGAGCGGCTCCGCCAGCGGTACTACTGGCGAGGCATGTATTCTTATATGCGCAAATTCATTCGGTCATGTGCAGCCTGTCAGCGACGCAAGACAGCTCCTCATACGACAGGCCCACTGCAACCTTTACCAGTGTCCTGCACGTCCTTTTGACCGAGTCGGGATCGACCTTTATGGGCCCCTTCCATGCACTGCTAACGGAAATCATTGGATAATTGTCGCAGTAGACCATCTAACAAGATATGCCGAAACTGCTGAACTTGTTTCGGCTGCTGCTCGCGATGTGGCAGCGTTCCTCTTGCGGCATTTCATCTTACGGCACGGCACACCGCGAGAGCTGCTCAGCGACCGAGGCCGCGTCTTCTTGTCGGACGTTATTAATGAGCTACTAGCAGCGTGCCGCACTATTCACCGCACCACTACGGCGTATCACCCACAGACTAATGGTCTAAAGGAACGGTTCAACCGCACCCTTGGTGACATGCTCACAATGTACGTTGCGTCCGATCACTTCCAATTGGGACGACGTCTTCCCTTTTGTGACTTACGCGTACAATACCGCCACTCAGGCTACCACAGGCTTCTCACCATTTTTTCTTCTTTACGGACGTGAACCATCATCTACCCTTGACACCGTACTTCCGTATCACCCGGACGCCTTTGAATTCACCCCGCTTTCCGAAGTTGCTCGACATGCTGAAGAGTGCCGTCAACTGGCTCGCTCATTCACGTCGTATAACCAAGGCATCCAAAAAGATCGCCGCGGCCACGATCAGCCAACACAGTCCTTCGCCGTGGATTCTCACGTCTGGCTTCGGCTGCCATTCCAATCTCCAGGCCTTAGCCCAAAGCTTGCTCCAAAATATCAGGGTCCGTACCGGATCGTCGAATGTACATCGCCTGTCAACTATGTGGTCGAACCGGTGACACCATTTTCGGACAAGCTGCCGCCGTGGCCGCGAGACGGTTGACATCAGCCGCCTGAAGCCGTACCACGACCCCCTGGTCGTGTCATCACCTTAGGTTGCCAGGATGGCTCACCTTTGCAGCGGGGGCAATTGTAGTGGTGAATATGCATGTAGGCGCCGTGGGCACTGCCATCGCTTAGGCGCGAGACCCGAGCTCGAGCTGCGGATGCCAACAGCTAGGACTGTGCCTAAAAAGCCACTTGCGATCCCTCGGACGAGTTTCAATAAATCCCCCTTTCAATACATACATACATACATACATACATACATACATACATACATACATACATACATACATACATACATACATACATACATACATACATACATACATACATACATACATACATACATACATACATACATACATACATACATACATACATACATACATACATACATACATACATACATACATACATACTAATCAGTGCTACATCTTCATCACGTCACCTACCTTTGTTTCTGAGGAATGCCGCTATTTTCGTTTTATTGCGATAGCAATTATATGGACACTCAAAAGCAGATTTCTGCCGTCGGCGTCGCCGTCGCCGTGAGGTTCCGTATGACGTCAATAGAGATGAAAACTTCGCCGCGCGCCGAACGCTGTATGTGCGAGTGAAAGGGCGCAAGGGACGCGCGCTTTCACGGGGAGTGAACGCACGGCGAACAAACGCGCGTTCTGCGCCGTGCTCCCTGAACAGCTGCAGAAGTAGGCGTCTCTTTCCTTCTTTACAATCACCATATATGAAGAGCAAACGCGCCTTCTTCTGACGCACGAAAGGCCCTAGGGCGGGGGGGGGGGGGGGGGGGGGAGGAAGGCGACGTTTGGCTGCGGCGCCAAGTGCCTATTTATACCAGAGGCTCCGGCAACAGTCACCAACGCCGCACGCATTTTGTGCGAACGCGGGCAAAACGCCGACGGCGTCGACAACAGTTCTGCGTGTTGCCGGTGCTGCTGCATGTCGAAGTTTCTACAGCTGATACAGCTACTATCATTACTCCGTATAGCTCTCTACAAATTTGCTATCGCAATTGATGCTTCGCCTTTCAGGTGAAACTGCGACAACTTTCTTTTTCATCTTGTTTCGACGACTAAGTGACAAGCAGCTTCATCAAGCACCTTATGTACATCGCTGTCTCGAAAAACAGCCGTGATTATGGCCTTCAATATTGTCGACGCCACACAAAGCGCGTCGCCTCGACAGAGCAAATTACAGCAAAGCATCCAGAACACGAGCAAGTTTTGTGCTTGCGTGCATGAAGCGTAGTTAGGAGCATCCACATAATCACTGTCGTCGCCATCATCAGCACATGCACCCGCCGTGGTTGCTCAGTGGCTATGGTGAATTGGGCTGCTGAGCACGAGGTCGCGGGATCGAATCCAGGCCACGGCGGCCGCATTTCGATGGGGGAGAAATGCGAAAACACCCGTGTACTTAGATTTAGGTGCACGTTAAAGAACCCCAGGTGGTCCCAATTTTCGGAGTCCTACATTACGGCGTGCCTCATAATCAGATCGTGGTTCTGGCACGTAAAACCCCATTCTTAACTTAATCAGCACATGCTTTCAAGCTTCATGTCCACAGGAGTTATGCGAGCAATAAACGCAAGATATCTGTTCTCAGGCCACCCATCCTATAGAAGGCAGAGCTGGCCCAAATTGTTTTGGTGATCGCTACTTGGAGGGAGGCATTGGGGAGCCGCACTACTTGCCGAGCAGCCGACCGCGTTCCTGCATTATCTTCGCTGTAACATTGCACGACTGATATCTTATTAATCACCACCAGTCGTATAATGCGAATTCATACTTTCATTAGAAAATAAAGTTTTCCTTCAAGTTTTCTTCAAGCTTGAATATTTGTAGCTACAGAATAAGTCATTTACCATAAAACGCTTGAAGTTTCCAGAGTCTTGGCGCGTTTCAGTGTAATGGGAGGGAGAAATTTACTACGAATAATTCAGCAGTAGATATCCCGCGTTTATATCTGGTACGAATAAACGTTTTACAAGAGAGCCAACGCCATGTGCGCGAGTTAGTCTACCAAAATAATTTTTACTGCGCTCCATTTTCTTCTTGTGGTACGCGAAATTTAAAGATTATTATTTATGCCACTGGGGTGATCCATTCCAATGGTTGTGTCATCTGACATGAGTGCAAAAGAAGAAGCATTAAGCAAGCTCGTCAACAGCATTTGCGGAAGGTGATTTTTAGATTACAATGTAAAGAAGTTTCAGTGTAACAACTGAGTGGCAAAAGCCATACCCACATTATGGTTCAATAGTGAAGCGAAGATATAAGATCTGTGAAGTTCCTCCACCGAACGTGATGGGTGAAGTCTTTCACTCGAAGTCTATAGCACTTGTGGAAGTGCTGGGGGGTATTCGGTAAGTCTCTACCTAATGGACTGTCCGTCTCCGTTGCTGCTGAAGTGCTGATTGTCTGTGCTGGGGTACCAGTGAGAAGGAGGCAGGGGCCCGCAGCCAGTCTCCTTCTCACTGGCACATATCCAGCCAATCAGCGGCGGCCAAAATGGACAGCCTACAGAAATCCACTTACAGGAAACTTACAGAAAGGACACTTGCAGAAATCCCCGTGGTCAGCCCGTGATATTGAAAATAAGTCATCAGCTAAAACTGGGCTTATTGCACAAGTAGCGCTTTCTTTGTGTTCATGTTGATTACGGCTGTTATATGTAGAACACCCTGTATACACTGGTCAAGCAGAAAATGGTGGTTGAAATTCTACGGAAGAATGGCTGGGAAGTATTTGGCCGAGAGAAAAGTAATGATGCCGAAAGGTTGCTTAGTGCGAAGGCGTACTCTCCATTTGTCACTCGCTCCGCTACATGCTTAAAGTATTTTTACTATATCTCCTTGTGGATGCAATGGTAACACGATATGTCATCGGTGTTGGCTTTGGAATATTATTGCATTGCTTAGTGCATTCACTCGAGTATATAGGCTACGTAACTGTGCGAAGCCAGATACACTGTTCACAGCGGTACGACTTGGCGTCGCGTGAAGCTGTACATAGTCTCGCAGGTTCATTGCAGATCTTAAGTTAATGAGTTATTCCAGAGCGTCGGCCCGCTGGTCGTCAATTGAAAGCACTTTAACCGAGCCAGTCGGAAAGGACGCGACAATCACTCGCAAGTGGTGAAATAAATTGAAATGGGCAATGGGCGGTCCCTCATTAGCGGCATTCTTCCGTACAAAGGCTGCTGTTTTGGGGAGATGTGGTGTATAAACATCGTGCTCGTCCTTATTCCGAACATGATCTCTTGCTTAACACAACTGCAGCATCGACGAATAAAGAATCTGTACGCAACGCACCGATGCTCCTGTTTAATAAGTTTAAACGTGAAATGCAAAAGTGAATAAGCACTAGTCACCTAAAGAAATGTGCTTCCATTCATCCAAGTTGGACTTCTCGGAAATAAAACCAACATTCATTCCGTAATAGTGGAACAGATCCATAACGTCGGATAACGCAAGAGGGTCGACCGCAGTGTTTATTAAGGTGCAACAGAGGTTGTCTTGACGAAAAAAAAAAACGAAGACAGGAACAGCAGACTGTCTCATCTAAACTTCCTGTCGTCATCCCCAGGACGCCATGTTTGTGACTATATGGCGTTCCGCTGTGCAGGACATCGCGGATAAGGTTGTTGGTCCTGATTCGAAGTTCGGATGAAGGCGAAATGCAAAAACCCCCGTGTGCTGAAGGTCTGGCCCCCCATTAGAGAGGTAATGTAGCACTCCTGTTCACCCTTTCTTGCGTGTCAGTGCAACGCATAGTTTCTTCGGTACATATATGTGTCAGGGCGCAGAGAGACGCGTCATCGAAAATGACAACCGCCGTTCGCAAGTTTGTCGATGCAGCTGTGAAGATTGGGCGCGCCGACAGGCACACTGGCCAGAAATGCAGACAAAAGTAACTGTATCAGGGCTACGCAAACTCTTATACATAAAAAACAGCGTCATATGAGAGCAAACCCCTAAATCGGAATTTCTAAGCTCAACCTTTCGCAGATGCTGCACTCTTCACAGAGCTCGCTCAAATCTGCAGAAGTTTACGTAAATGCCGTTGGAAAAATTGAGAAGGCTCTCCGCAGGCTGCCACCCCGCCTTTCTGCTCTATCAAAGTTCAATGCAGCTTTAGTAATTAATAACAAACTTTAGGATTCCACCACATCATCTTTATGGCTTTCACCATAATAATATGCCCGGTCTACTCAGCGCAGTTTCAGCTCGGTGCGTCTTCTCGTCCGCATGTGGCGATTGCTCGGAGGCTCCTGCTACCGCCGTTTATTGCTCATTTAGTAATTAATCACGGGGTTTTAGGATTTTACCAAGCATTCTTCATGGCTCTCAACAGTACTAAGCGGGCCACAGCTTCTTCTCAGGGGAGTCCGTGAGCCCGATACAACCCGACGAGAAACGGGCCGAGTCGTGAACACACGAAAGTGAGTTATTTGACGAAGAAAGCACACATCAAATGGGCGTGCGGGAGTCAAGCGGCCCTCGCGTAGCAACTGCGGTGCTCTACCCAGCAACACCACGGAGAAATGCCTCGGCCGTCTCAACCACGGTAACAGTGTGCGAACACATTCGCGGGACATAACAGTCAAGACGCGCACCAAGTGCGGCTGTCAAATGCGCGCCACGCATGTAGTTCCAAGAACACTAAAATGACGAGACTTCACGAACGGGTAACCGTTCGCGCAAAAAGAAAGAAAAAATAGCCAGCCAAAGAAGCGGTCACGCCACAGGTCTCAGCGGCATAACTGTCGCGCGGTGGACTCAACCAGCAAGCTTCGTCCCCGGCACGCCATGAACAGCTACCACTCGCAAATCTTCTTGATGGCGCTGTCGGCCCGAAGAATGGAGTTCTATCTTATACCGACGCTCTTAGAAAGAAACAATGGCCTAATGTGCGCGACCGAGGTAATCTCGCTGCGATGCCGGAGTTGGACGCCTCTTCTGGACACGTCCCAGTGCGTCCATCGTAGATGTCCAATACGGGCCGCCGAGTGCACAATATAGCCGCATGCATGAGGATGCCAGGACGCCCACACAGTCGGGGCCAGGATCGCCAGTATCTCCGACCTCTCCCAGAACGCGCTTGTTAGGAACTTATCAGTTATAACGTCACACTCACACGCATGCTCAGGGCGCTTCGTGCGAGGAGCATGCAAGGCGTGCGCAATCCAGCTCTCAGGTGCAGCCGTACGCGTTTCCCATCGCACGCACCCTGTGTGCGCGCCCTGCGCGTGAGTATGCCCAGCTTGGTTCTAGAGCACATGCGCAAACAACACCAAGGGCAGTGAGCCCCATAGTGTCTACACAAGCTCTTACTCGATCCCTACAAGTTTTCATCTTTATACTTGTTGTCATGTGCACGTGACCGGTCGTTGAAACGCGTCCGCGTGAGACGCCAGAGACCCAGAGGATTCGAGAGAGTGTGAAGGAAAGCCCAATATTTACAGCTCGAATAAACAGGTCATGGAGGCACACCAACGACGTACGCTAATGTATGTCGTTAGCTAACGTGTGTCTAACGACAAACACGGAACGTGAAACTTGCATTCCCTGATCAATTCATTCCTTTGCTACAAATACAGGTCTTACAAGCGTGCAATATTTGACACTAAAGTCACTGCAAACGGTTTGGTTGTACTACACACTGTCAACCAAAAGGCGTGTGCCTTCTACTCCTCCGGTGCGTACCTTGAACGTCGTGCATAGAAATCCTACTGTTGTCTATTATATTGTTATTTAAAGTAATTCTGCGCTGATGATTGCTTCTTATTAAGTGTTACACGCCCACAGGTAGGTTGGGGAGAAGAGGTAATGTTGTATTGGGCACGCCTGAATAAGGTTAACCATGTTTTATATTACTCATATCATCTTGTTGCCTTACTGAAGGGTTTTTTTGACGTACAGTTCGTTGAAGGAGCAAAGGGTTATACTACAGTACCGCACATTTCGTTTTAAAGGGATGCAAATATGGTGAGATTATTCAATAATAAATTGTTCTGCCCAAGCCGAGAAATTGTAAGCTGCATAAAGCGGCATGCTCATTGACTGACCTTCAATTATTGAGCACAAACAAGCTACTCTATGTGCCTTCACAGCAACTGGTGCCTGTACGCCATAACCGCCGATCTTCTGCAGCAGCATCATTCTGAACATTCATGTGAATCTGTCTTTCTCCCTGTAGACTTCAGTGAGTGTTGCTATCACTTACATTCAAACAGAAAACAATGTTCACCCCTTTAAAATTGTTAATTTTGCAATAGAATGTAAATCGTATTGAATGGCATTGAAAAAAAAAGGGAAGAACGTGCAAAAACGTTTATTTTTCTTCCGACGTTCCCGATGGGGGCCCGCCTTGCATATGACATATGCGTCTCTTAAGTGCACACGTGTGATAGGGGGCCCTCAAACATGTGCTGAACTATTATAACGGCAAGTATCGGATATATGTATATCAATGTAGACGTACAAGAATGAATAGTGTCACACTCGTACGATATGATTGCAAATGGACTAACAATGGCGCAGAAGACGTACCACACAATAATTAAAATTGGGAGGTTTTACGTGCCACAACTACAATCTGGTTATGAGGCACGCCGTAGTGGGGGACTCTGAATAATTTCGACCACCAGGGTTTCTTTAACGTCCACCTAAATTTAAGAACACGGATGTTTTCGCATTTCGCCCCACCGAAATGCTACCGCCATGGCCGGGATTCGATCCCGCGACCTCGTGCTCCGCAGCCCAACAAACACCATGATCGCATAATAATGAGAAGAGACAAAGAAATACAAATAGTGCACAGAAACTGAGTGCCAGAAACGGCTTAAACACGAAGTCATTGAAATAAACGTATAAGAAGGGTATAAAAAAAATTAAGCTGGTCAAATAGTATAAAAGGTACTGTGAAAAAAGTGGCAATAACAGCGGTTTCGTGAAAGGTACATGTCAAGGTAAAACAAATCCCCAACAAAAAGGTAATAGAACTAAAAACATACCAGGAACCAAAAAATGCGCCATAAGGGAGCAAGCATTTATTTCTTTTTTTTTTTTTTTTTTTTTTAGGGATTGAGAGAAGTGCAGAGTATACTTCCGGCTCCTAGAAACCATCTCGTCGGCGTACGCATTTTAGCCTGATTTTGCCTATGGAAGATAGAACTGCGAACTATAATTTCTTTCATCGAAATATTTAGTGCTAGCATATTTGCAGGAGCAATGCCAAGAGAGCTATGCCAAGATAATGCTTCGCATATAAAACGGCGGGCCGAGCACCGCGGCTGTGTTGCGCAGCGCGCTCAATCAAACACGTTTGCTGTGACAAAAAAGATGGAGAGCGAAGCAATAGCTGCGCCGGCGAGACGTGTTGCTGGGCCCATTACGGAAGAGGCCAGTTGATTAAACCAACTACAAATCAATCATACGTTGTTGTTGTTTTGTTACAACTTAGTTGCCACTTGTCAGATACATAAGAGTAACTACGAGCGCGGACAGCACTGTTTAAAAGATAGTCTACAGAAATAAACGTCGCACACGATGCCGTCTTCAGAAGCTCAAGAAGATTACTATTTCTAGCAGCCAGCAGGAATTATCTCATCCGGGACGCCACTGTTGTGTTCATTAAATGAAGTCCTCCCAATACAGTTGAACCAAGGCTATAGAAACCGTCAGCCGCATCCCAAATACAAGGGAGTCGAATCAGCAAGATAAGAACTTCAACGGTCGAATGAGATTCATATTTTTGCCACATTGAAAAAGCATAGCTCAATAAGATACTCTGACAAACTGAGGTACTCCAGCAGGTTCTTATGGCGACAACCGGCCAAAAAGAATTTCCGCAAATTACTAAGGCATGCACAATTCCTACATGATTACCGAAGCCGCCTCTTTCTCTCGTCAATATTCATCGCAGAACATGCCCACACGTAGTGACCTAATACTACTTCCTAAATCTTCTTATCTAATTGCTTCACAAATTATCCAAAATAGTGGCGGATCTCATTAGAAGCACACTTTTTAATATTCCCTTTGTACTCAGTGACCTGTCTCTACACGACATCCCTAGCTGTCGCAGTGAAGTGAAATGTCATTTCCCATTCAACTTCCGGCTGCTCATGCTACGTGCAGGTGGTGGTAATCATCAAGCGCTCATGGAGTGACGTACGGTACCCCTATGCTATCAAGGCCAGAATTAATGACGTTGACTTGTAGGCCGCCTCGTTTGATGCCACTACTCAAACCCAAAACTCTATCGGTGAGATGAGGAGCAATCCTGTCACACAGTCGCTGACGTCTTTTAAAGATTTGCTGCTGAGCAGTACTTGTTCGAGAGCCTCTTTAATGAATCCTGGAGACGTTTGCCTGGTGACATGCCTAGCATGCTACTCCAGTTGGTCGTGATGATGAAATGAAATGGTATGCACAGTTATCCACAGATACGATATCCACGCCACAACACTCACTGAAGTATCTCATTGAGACCAGTGTCTCTAAGGAAGGTTGGAAGTGCCTTCGTTGAGCGAGATGCACAGGCAGTGTTAGTCTATGGGCCAAGTGCGTGTTCTAGGTCACTGAGGGATGACATTTCGATTATTGCTAAGCGCAGATATTAGGGCCGTTCTTTTTTTCTCATGTAAATAGCCTGCAAGCGCAGATTAAGTTACTCATATCGCTTCACTGAGGTAGCAGGTATGACATTTCCTCACCAAGCGCCAAATCTGCCTTTGTTGCGGAAATTCTTATGGTTTCTATGGCCAACTTTGTGGGCCCAGTGAATCTCTATAGGGTGTCTCCGTTGACGTTATCCAAGCCGATAAATGAGATAAACAATTTAAAATACACGGTGCAAGATACGGTTATAGGAGCTAAGTTGTTTGGTCGTTGGACCTTCGACAATCGAGCACCGTAGGTCCTATAATCGTATCTTCCACCGTGTTTTTTAAAATAATTTTCTTTCTTGAAAAAGCTTGGATAACGTTAGCTGGGACACACGGTATATTGATATGTTTTAAAAGTTGGCCAGTGTAATGCGAACTCACCCACTCAGGTCGTTCTACTAGCGTAACCATTACAACACACTGTTGGCACATGTTACCACCTTAACCATTCACTCGTTTCGCGGCCTCAGAGGCCTGGAATCGAACGCCATGTTCTTATAGTTCTGCGTAAGCTATAGAACACATGCGTTCAAACTTCTCCGGAGTACTCCCCGACGGCGTCTCTCAGGTGTTGCTTTGGGACCTAAAAGCCCATAAATAATTGGTAGTGGTAGTTCCACTGTGCTGTCTACTTTCCGAAAACACTCTCCTGCAGAACTCTCGCCTTTATCTTCCTCCTGTAATTACCGTACCCAGTTACTCCTAAGCTCGTTGCGTTTTAAATAATTTTTCTCATAAAATAAAATTGTTGCAGAACACCTAGTGCTCTTCTTCCTCCTTTTTTTATTTTAGTTAAGAGCACACCGGCACGATTACTGCTGGAAAGCTTGTAAGCAAACCTGGTCATGTGTTCTTCTTGCCATTCATTTCGCGAGGTAATTTTCCTTCCACAGGCAACTGCAATTTATAGTAGTGCGCCGGATCTCTAATTAAATTCCACACCTTAGCCAGAACGTCAGTTATTAAAATGAAACAAGGCAGGCTTTCTGCTTCCTTTTGGACCCAGCACCCCACAGATAATGCGGCTAGCCAATAAAGGTCAGCCCTTGAAGTGAAACCCCTACTTTTTATCATAAAGTATGGCAACATCAGCAGTACCATGCATGGCTTTGCGGAGACGAGTTTAAAACACTGCGCCTCTAATCATTACCCTGTAAATAACGCACGGAGAACATGTTTTCGGAATAAGCACCCAAGCAGCACATTGTGGTTTGTTCCGCTCCCCCCCCCCCCCCCCCCCCCCCTCGCGCTTTCACGCAGAGCAAGACCGAAGCGTTACACGTCACGTACAAGAAATTATTTTTAAAAGAAGTAAAGCAAATGAAACCATCATATCTTTGCTTTCTGGGGCGTGTGGCCTCTGTTGAAACATATCCGAAAGAGCGCAAGGTAGCATCCAAACAAGGCCCTTTTTGAATGTTGATCACCTGTGCCACCTTTAAATTTTTAATCAGCTCTGGTAAAGTGCTCTCGTGATTATGGGTTTAATGGCCTCGGCAAATTAAACCACGGAACACCTCGCGCGAAGCACCGGGCAGGCCCCGGCCTTGTAGCTCGTTATAAGCCGGGGCCTGCTTCACGCCGAGCAGGAACCAAACGCCGCCGAGTAATCAGTGAGTTGTTCTCGCCTGCTCCTGAGGCGAGCGCTTCTCCCTCCCTCCCCCCCCCCCCCCCCCCGCCTCTTTTCCCACCAGTTTTGGCAGGGCATCCCGCTAACAGCTACGTCCGCCGGAGCAGCACTCATAACGCTGTGTAAATGAGGAGATCATGCTCGGCGCATTACTTTCGCCCACCACGGCATCATTGAATAAAAGGTACGCGAGCCGCGTTACGACCGCAGGCGCATTACTTCGGCGTAGAAAAGAAAAGAACAGAGGGAGAGAATGAAAAAAAGTAGCTCGAACGAAGGGGCGCGAAATAACGTGAATAGTGGGCTAAATTAGGCGCCTGCAACGAAACGTCGTGGAGAACGTGGCTGCGTGATTAGCCGCCACTTCCCGCATAGATCTTTCGAAACATAGAAAAACAAAACTGTGGCTTTGGTAGCTGTGATGTAGAAAGAAAAAAAACACACTGTGTTCTTTTTTTTTTTCTTGCAATATTGGCTCTTGCTGTAGTGCTTAAAAAGGAAGAAATGTCTGTTTCCTTGTGGGCTTGAAGACAGTGCTTGATCACAGCGCAGTGGTTCCAAACAAGCAATGGTTGATTGACAGCGCTAACACACAGAAATCACATACAAAAAAGTCACGAAGGTCAAATAAGTGACAGGCAGCTAAGACACCATCGCATCAAAGAAAACCAGATGTACTGCGCTGCTGCGTAACGCTTCAGCCATGGTAGCAGGAGTAATCACTCGGCTTAATTAACCGAAAATTATTGTATTTTGTAGATCATCATTCAACTGTAAGTAATTCAACTGTTTCAATTAATACATGCAAGCCAACGTCTAAGTAAAATTTTATATTTTACGAATTTGTGAAATAAGCGCGTGATTATTTATAGTGAAGCAGCACAGGTACAGGATCCCTTATTTAGTATATACCTGAAAGGGCAAAGAGTTTTCCGTACTAGATGGCCGAAGAAGCTTGAAAAGACTTTGTGAGAGAATACCTTGTGTGAATGCCAAAATGCCACAACTTCGTTCTTGGATACATTCCGTGACAAACAAGTTGGGTTCCTAGCTACGTCGGATATGCGATCGTGGATGAAAGAGGGAAAGCGCGAGGATATTACTGTTAAAGACGATTATTACTGAAGTTTCGCAATTTAGATTACTCGCCGCCAGCAACTTTTGTAACACGCCTCAACCATGGCCTTTGGAAATAACCGCGTCGACTACCCTCTCTTGAAGTAAGCAAGTACATCCAGCTCCTGTTACTCAGGTAGCGGCGGTTCAATTTTCTTTATATAGTGTTTCTTGCAGCTCGTCATGGTGCTGTTCAGTTTCACTGCACTCGCCCTTTAAATACCAAGTCAAATTAGAAAAAAAAAATTTTCCTCTTTTACTCTTGCGATTGTTTTGCTCATGTGCAGGCAACCGCTGTTATTCGGCTCAACAATTGTCCTCCAGGGAAATGCTTTGAACACACAACGCGACGCCTTCCGCATTGTTTAAATTAAAGCACAACAGCTGTAAGTGCATAGAGGGCTGACATCGACATTTTCCGGCCACGTTCCCTTTTTCTTCGTATTGTTTCGCCTTCCCCTTTTTCTCTTACTTCGCCCGTGGAGAAGAGGAGGTGGCGGCGGTGGCAGTCATTCTGACAGGACAGGTTCGCAGCGTCAGCGGGAGCGGCGTCCCCCGCGGCAACACTCTTTCTGTCGGGCCCGCGCGGGGACCAGCTTTCGCCAGAGGGCGCCGTCACACGCTGGTGTCGAGCACAGCCGATGGACGTGCACAAAGGCAAATTAACTGCGGCGGCTCCCGGGAACCAGCTCCGAGAGCGCGCGGCCGCCGACAGGCATGCTTCCCCACTAGGCTCGACATTGCGCTCGAAGTTCGCCGCAACGGCGCCGCCAAAAACAATCAAACAAACAAACAAAAAAAAAACAGCGTTCGTGAGTCCTGCCAGCCGCGCGCTTCGTGCAGCGGCCGAGCCACGTCCAAAAGCAAGCTCGCGGCCGTGTCAACGCCCTCTGCCTCGACGTCGAAAGGCAGGCCGAACGTCGGACAAAGGCTCGCCTCGAAGCACAGCTCCGGTGACGCCAGTCCTCCATTCTTCGTGCCTGTTGCACTGCGCTCAGTCACGATGGCCGCAGCGCAAGACGCCGCCGCGCCACTCGCCGCACACCGCGGCCGGCCTGTTGGCATCGGCTCATCGGCCACCCACTCGAAGGCGACCAGCGCGAAGGAGCCCCGACAGGTTCTCGGCGCCCCGCAAGGCCCTCGATTGTGGGAGCTTAACGAATTAAGCACTCTTCGTTGAATTTCCCACCGTGGCGCACCCGGGGCAAGGACAAGCAATGACAGCAGACAGAGAAGCGCGCCGTCAAAATGAGCGCACGTGTAGGAGCCACACTGACGCATGCATGGCGAAATACGGCATTTGCACCCTACGGGAGCGCGCGAATGGCGCAACTAGAGAGGCTGTAAGTTGGCGGGGATCGAGCTAGCGAAGCTGTGCGTCACAAACTATACTTGGACGTACCCCCACAAACTTTTTTGTGGTATCTTGTGTGGGTAGCAGAGGAAGTCGACGGCGAGACAGTCTTCATCTGCGTGCGTGCGTGCGTGTCTGTTTGAGGGAGAGAGAGAAAGAGTGTGTGTGTGTGTGTGTGTGTGTGTGTGTGTGTGTGTGTGTGTGTGTGTGTGTGTGTGTGTGTGTGTGTGTGTGTGTGTGTGTGTGTGTGTGTGTGTGTGTGTGTGTGTGTGTGTGTGTGTGTGTGTGTGTGTAACTTGGCAACTGCATATGCGACACATTACATAATGCGGGCTTAGGTACTGCTTAAGGGAATGTCGTGCGCAACTGATTCACGTGCTTTAAGGAACGATGCGTTCTTGTTATTGAGCTTTGCGAGCTGCGACCACCTGAAACGATTTCTCCCGTTTTCTGGTTCCTAAACACGCACTACACCACAGACGGCTGCCTGAGGGCCACCTACAAGGGGTATCTTCTTATTTTTCTTTTTTTCCGCTAACCTTCTTCTCTATTTACTTCTCTTCATTCGCCGGGTTTGTGAGCGGCCATCGCGGGCGTGGCTTTACTATCGGCAAATGGAGTGCAGGCGCGTCAGCGGGAAGCTGTCTCTCGGGGCCGCTTGGACGTGGAGCTGAAGAGCAAGACGTGTTCGATACCGTTCGGCCGTAATGGCACAATTTCTTTACGCCGAGAGATGCGTTCCCATGAAGGGCCAACTTGTCGTTGAATAGCGGCTAGTGATCAGACTGGCGCGGCGATTGGGTGCATGGCGTTCCTTCGCGAACACCCTTGGGATTGTTTCGGCCATTTTACGGAACAAGAAGGTCGCCTTCCCCAGAAGATGTTTACCTAGAGAAAATTTTGTGACCATGCAACTCGGGTAGATAGATATGTGGGGAAAAAATAAGCCTTCTCCTCACTTTAATGCTTTTTTTATTATTTTTTTTTTTTTTTACTTAGAACAAACTGACCACCCCTTCTATCTCGTTCTGCCACCTAGTGTGGCCCGCTACAAACTGCCACACGCTGTTGCAGATACTTTTATGTTAGAATCCTTTCTTTCTTCTTTGCTGCTGTCAAAAGCAGTAAATAACAAGATTAGTAACACAAACGTAACATAACATGACATAACAAAAGACCTAACCCTAACATGACGTGCAACATGTTAGGCGAATTTTTCACTGTCGTTTGCTTTAGCATTTGTAGGGCAGCAGCTAATGCCACGCGCTAGACAACCGCTAACGAGACCAGACGGTCCGGCCAGCCAGCCCCCAAAGATCTCAAAGAGAGTATACAAACGCAGCTGCTCAGCGGTCTTGGTCCGCTTTGACAGACCCATCTGTGTACACTTAGAGGTAGTTCTGGTAATTCGGGGTCCAGTTCTCCAGAAGGAAGTTTGCATGGCAACAGCTTTGTCGGGGTTTACCATTCAGCAAGTTCCTACGCAGGTCACTATCATTCGTGAAAGACCTCAACAGCAGTCTTCGCACTGAAGTTTCAGTGGATCTCCTCTCACACTGAAATAGCTGGAAATAAAGCTGATGCTTTTAATTGCATAAGTAGCACTCTCAGATCACCTTAAAGTCAAAGCACAATAAAGCAATCAAGTCATCAAATCAGACATCTGGGCTCAATTTCTGTCGCTTTGGATGCGACGAAAATCACATGCGCTCTGAACCTTGTGGTTCTGACGAAAGGAAGTACATATATTGCACCGAATAAGGACAGGCTCTTCATATATCCCTGCATATTTTTTCTCCGCTCTGTACTTCGTGAAGTGAGACAGGAGATATCGAAACTTTCTGTAGTGGTGCCCAAGCTACCGAGAAAATAGGACGCCCTTCGTGATTATCTACAGGAGAAAGGCCTTCCACATACGATCCTGCAACACTTTCCAGCAGGATCCGCTATATCCCGCAAGTAGGCTTTACGCCTTTTTCTTGCATTTTTAAAGGACACTGATACGTTCTCCAGGTGGTAAATGCGCAAGTGAGACTGCAAGAGACGCTCACGCGAAGCAATTGCCGGCCTCGATCGTCAGACTAAACCCGCCTGCAGTTACAACACAACCCCACGACCACCGTATAAATAATGTTGTCGGAGTACTACATCAAGCTGAGCAACCCGTGGTTAACACCTCACGCGGTCAATTGTAAGCACTTCAAGCTATGATAATGAGCGCTTTCGTTATCATATTCATCATTACTTCTGTAACTGTTCCTCAAAGAACCACTCGCAAGATACTGTGAGGAAGTAAGGGGACATCTTGCTGAGCCTGCGCCGAACGCCACACCACGAACGACCTTGGATTCTCTTAGATGTGAAATACTCTTATATTAAGGTTTCTAGTCTCTGTGAGGATGTGGTCGCTAAGGCAGTAATATGAGTCGTTGAGGACAGTGCTAAGCCCTACTGTTTGATTGCGTGTGCTTATTGAGCAACGCAGAACGTTTCTATTCAATCTAGAAGTTAAATGTGTGTCTTATAATCACTGTACGCTAAATCAGTGCAACAAACAGATCCTGTATAGCCTCTACTATTTTGACAGAGCCTTCTGCGTGGCTTCTTCTCTCCAACCTTTCCTTTCGGGCACTCCCGCAGCGCAAATTCCTCGCGATAAGTGAAAATAAAATCGCTCTTAAAGCACATGACATGCGCACTAAACTGAATCAGGCCTCACTATATCCACTGTTATTTCTGAAAGAATCATAGAAGCAGCTTGGGAAATTGGCGCATTTTATAACAGCTCTCTAAAAGGCTTCATTTGCGCGAAACGTGCTCTGTTGATGCGTCTCTTCATACAGAATAAACCTTGATTGCATACATTTTCGTTATACGTCTGCGACGATCGCAATTCGTTTACCTTTTTTTTCTTTTTCAACGCAACAATAAAAGTAAGCTTACATAAATAAAGATCGTACCATAAAGCAGGACACCATTTTCTTCTTTTCTTATTTTTTTTTTCTGCCTTGTCCCATAGCTGTGATGTTTTTTTTCCTCTCTCAAGCTCTCCTCTTAATGGCCTCCCTTCAATGCGATCCTCATACGAGCAACAGCGCTGAAAAACGACGCTGAAGCGCAGACAGCAGACGTACGAAGCAAAATCAACACTTGACTCATCGAGCTGCTTCGAACGCTAATCACATTTGCATTCAAAGCCCTCCCTCACGCGTTTCGAGACACAAGTAAAACACACTCGGCGGCACGCGACCAAGCCGGCACGCGAAGTGCGTCGCACGCCGCGCATTCCTCGTCGAATCAACGCGTGCTCGCGCGCAGGGTGCGGGCTAAAGACAAAAAAAAAAGATATTATCAGGGCAAAAAAAAAAGGAAGAGGCCTCGAGAGTGCGCGCGCGCTCGTTCCCGAGCGAGGAATTTAAAAGAAGAAATGCCGGGGTACGCGAAGAGCACAGAAACGAGTAGACGAGGCACATCTCTGTTTAGACAAGGCGGAAATTTGATTCGAGACACGAGCTGGGCGCACAGCAGAGACGGCAGATGCAGCGCGCGCCGACTCGCAGATCGAGAGATCGTCGCGCACACATCGGCCAGGCTCGGCGGCGGCAGGAAAGGCCGCGCCGCAGGCGTACAAAGCAGCGATGGAATACGCGCTCGCGTGCTCGCGCCGAGGTAAAACAAATACGAGCCGCCGGCCGTGCGGGAGGAGGCGAGATTTAAAGCGCTCATGCCACGGGGGACAAGAACAAGCGGCGAAGAACACGCAGGGACGTCAATAAACAGAATGGAAAGGGTTCCGCAGGCAAGAGCTGGCCGCGAGGGGTGTCTTTGGCCAGCTAATCCGGTTTCCACTCAAGAGCAAAAGTCCAAGCACCGTGGCACGCAGGAAGAGAAACAAGAAAGAAAGAAAAACAGTGGCAAGACCAAGAAAGGGAGGGAAAAGGGGCGTCAATATTTGGCTACCGTGACCGGAGACCGCTTCTGGCTGCCGCTGGCTGCCGCTGGCAAGCGAGGAGCCGGCCTAATAACGAGACGCGCCCCTCCTGAGGGTGTGCCGAGGAGCTCTGGTGCAGGCGGCGCGCAAGAAGTGCCGCGCACCGGCAGTCGCCGACGAGAGCGAGGACTAACAAGAAGCAAAAGCGCCAAAATGATCCCCCCGGCCAAAGAAGTGCGGCTCGCAGCAGGCCGACCGACTGCTCATTTTGGCGCTGCTCATTTCGGACAAATGTACATACGCTCTCTCGTCTTCGGCTCCGTACCGCGACGAGTGCGCGACTCCTAAAGATATCAGCGCTCTTCATTATTTCCGGCTGAAAACAAACTCAACGTAAACCGCGCACGCCTTCTTTCTTTGCCCCCAGCTCCTTCTACGTACCTCTATGCATTTTTTCTTTCTCATCTCGAGGCTGGCGAATGGTATACCGTCCCTACACTCTACGTCGAAGGAATTTTGCATTCCTCTTTGGTGACAAAAACTCTGAGTACTCGCCGCTAATGAAAAGTCATCAGATACCTCACGAACGGGTCGTAATGAAACCGATCTTGAACACCCCGCTAGCGCTTGGGCCCAGGGAGCAATGAAGCTGACAGAAAGAAGGCAGGAACATATAAGGGGGCTAGTTAATAGTCGTCGCAGAATTCGCGTTTGTGCCTCGATTAAGTTCCGAATAGCGCGTATTCTATTTTCAGCCGAGAGGAATGAGCCTAGCGCTAACGCAGTTTCATCGGGCGCTCCGCACGTTCAAGAAGAAAGTAATATGCTACGATATCCTCGGTTGAAGAACTTGAGCCGATTATGTCGAAACATGCAATATTGTTCCAATCATCGATTATTCTGCCGTGGACCAGTAATAATGTACATATGTGGCGGAACGCTAAAAAAATGGGCAAAATAAGTGTTGTTGTTGTTGTTGTTGTTGTTGTTGTTGTTGTTGTTGTTGTTGTTGTTGTTGTTGTTGTTGTTGTTGTTGTTGTTGTTGTTGTTGTTGTTGTTGTTGTTGTTGTTGTTGTTGTTGTTGTTGTTGTTGTTGTTGTTGTTGTTTAATGAATGCTAGCACCGCTAAGTACGTTTACCCCCTCTTTGTCCGTCATCGCTAAAATATTGACGCTGTTTTCAGCATCGGCAAATAATAAGCACAAAAAAAGATTAGAGTTGTAATATGTCGCTGATATCACGAAATGGTGAGCACAAGAGATTTTTCATCCATAAATAACGGCACCCCAAAATGGAACAGAGAAGTTAATTCTTAGCAATGATTAGCGGAGCACAGCTGACTTCAAATACGATTAAAAATGTTTGGCACATATATGCAGCAGGCGCAAAGTATAAAGGCCGTCCAAGGTGTGTTCTTGTTATCGTTGTGACCTGCCCCTGTAGCTTAGTGTCTATGGTGTTGCAATTGCTGAGCTCGAGGGCGCGAATTCGATGCCGGCCACGACGCCCACATTTTGATGGGGACGAAATCAAAAAGTGCTCGTGTACTTATATTTGGGCACACGTGAAAGAACCCGAGGTGGTCAAAATTAACACGGAGTAGGGGATTCCGGATTAATAAACCCCAGATTTTTTTTTTTTTTTTTTTTTGTCTTTGTGAAATCACAGTATCCACAACACATCTCAGCAGCGTATAAGTGGAAGCGATGCAACATCAATAGTGACAAGGAAATGTCTAGACATTGGTGCAGTTGACGACGACATATGGAACCCTTTCTGTTCCATAAGGAACCCAGTAGAGAGTATGCACGCAAACGCCTTCTAGGGCGGTCGCGGCCCGCGAAGGCACGGCGAGCAGGCCCCCGCCGTTTCCCAATGCGGTCCCCGTCCTTGTCTGTGCCCGATGGTGCCACACGGGTTCCGTGCTCTTACGGCACTAAATGCTGAATCGGCTGGTGCTTCGTGGTTCGCAGAGTCATCAGTGTAAATTTCGTGCAAGCAATGCATTGCACCACCATGTGCTCTAGTGTAAAAAAGTAATATGGCCGGAGCCAGCACTGCTGACATTTTGCCGATTCCTGGGCTGTTGAGATGAACTGATTTGGCAGCCATCCGCGCTGCATTGTAACATGTGAATGATGAGCGGGTTCAAAACTGAGTAATTTTCTCAGATTCTCACTCAGCTGTAGACACTATCAAGAGGAGCTTGAGCAAACGTAGTCATATATAAACTACGAGATCAACGCTATACGTAAGCGAGAGACGTAGAAAAGTCACAAGATCACTTTGCAGTGGTCACCTATAGACACTGCGCCATTTATGAGGTGTGTGCGTTCGTGTGTGCGTGCACCTGTGTGTTTGTAAAGAAACCTCAAGCCACGCTTAACTACGTCACAGTTGACAACATACGGCAAGTATTCGAATTCCAGCTTAGATTCTACGATTGTGGTTCACATAAAGTCACATAGTTCACATCATTTACTTGTCCTGACGAAGCCATTGGTGCAAAACTAGGGCGTTATAGAACTAAAGAAGGGTGCCTATGACAACACCAAAGAAGCTGGATAAAAGATGAACAGGAAGCTTTTGTCCAAAGCCAAAACACTGCGGGGAATGCACCAGCCTTCTCTTTTTTTTATGTTCTTTTCCCGTGATTTTGCGTGCAGGCGTGCAACGCTTGCTCACTCGCGTTTTATGGAGTTTGTGTTTCTCCCTACCCCCTCCTTCCTTTCTCTTTCTCTCTATCTGTTCGTGTCTGTGTGGGCTTGTGTGCCGCAAAAGCAAGAGAGAAAGAAATAAAGAAATATAAAGGCTGCGTGGTAATTAGATTTCGTGGGCGGAAGAGGAACTGAAAGCAGGACGGATGTAGCCATCCGATTCGCGGCGGAGAATGAGAAATTCGCGAACACAAAGCTACGTGCCGACCACGTTTAATGATCCGAATTTTCCCGGTCCCAGCGGCGTGCCGACAGGTGTAAGGAACGACACGTCGATAAGCCCAGGAGCCGTCGATTCGGATCCCGCAGCCTCCTCCCCGCCACGTTAGCCCAACGCGGCCAACCCCGCACCGGCTGCTCGAACGAAACGTCGAGCTGGGTGCCGGGTCGCCGCCCTGCGCGCAAGCTTCCACCGGGAACGAAGCACGGCAGACTGCGTTGACTGCGTTCTCGCATAGCGCGACGGAATAGAAAGTATGGCAGAGAACAGTGCGAAAGAAGAGATCCCTTCTGTGTTTGCGTATCTTCAAAAAGGGATGCTGTCTCTGTGGGTGACTTTTCTTTTGCTGTCACTGCGTGTTTCACGCTAAGTATACAGGTGTCCGAAGATTTCGGGACGCAGTATAGTGGCGAAAAAACTGAACTTCCTTACGGCTGGGAATCGCAGCCTAGAAATTAGAAGTGCACTGCACAGTTCGGCCACCCTTTGGTGAGCCCCTCGATTCCTTGCTTCGTGTTTACAGCTGCGAGAAAATTCCGCTTTTCTTATCTTTGTCTTTCGTGTTCGGCAAGAACTATGTCTACCCGCCACGGTGTTGCGTTGCTAAGCACGAGGTAGCGGGACCAAGGCGCGGCCGCAGCGGCCGCATATCCATGGGGGTGAAATGTAAGAACGCCCGTGTCCCGTGCATTGGGGGCACGTTAAAGATCCTCAGGTGGTCGAAATTTCCTGAGTGCCCCACTACGGCGTGCCTCCTAATCATATCGTGGTTTTGACACGTAAAACCCAAGTGTGCGTGTGTGTGTGTGTGTGTGTGTGTGTGTGTGTGTGCGTGTGTGTGTGTGTGTGTGTGTGTGTGTGTGTGTGTGTGCGTGCGTGCGTGCGTGCGTGCGTGTGTGTGTGTGTGTGTTTGTGTGTGCGGGCGTGCGTGCGTGCGGGCGTGTGTGTGTGTGTGTGTGTGTGTGTGTGTGTGTTTGTGTGTGCGTGCGTGCGTGCGTGCGTGCGTGCGCGTGCGTGCGTGCGTGCGTGCGTGCGTGCGTGCGTGCGTGCGTGCGTGCGTGCGTGCGTGCGTGCGTGTGTGTGTGTGTGTGTGTGTGTGTGTGTGTGTGTGTGTGTGTGTGTGTGTGTGTGTGTGTGTGTGTGTGTGTGTGTGTGTGTGTGTGTGTGTGTGTGTGTGTGTGTGTGTGTGTTTAATGAACAAGAAGAAGGGAAACGTATGGTCTCTTTTTTGTTAGTCACAATCATATATGCACCCGACAGATAATGAAACCGGGGAAAGCATAGGGTAAGTTATTTGTTGCAATTTAAATGTAGAAATTATAATTTCAAGGGTAATGAAAGAGACGAAAACAGCAACAATTCGCTGCAGGTGGGATCCCAACCAACGTCTGATTCAGCGTGCTTATTCTGGCCGGCACGATGAGCCACAAGCAGCAGCGGTGTGTCGCCAATTGCGCAGTCACGGTTGTATAGAAACAGTGTTCACGAGCAGAGTATACAGACATAAAATGAAGCAAACAGGCAAAGCGGGACTAAGAGGAGGAATTTCAGTCATCCACCATGACAGCCGGGTAAAGTCTAGTGCAAACGCGAAATGGTGAAAGGGTAGGGAAAACATTCCAGCAATGCTTCGCATTTCACCAACGATCTTCGAGTAGCATTTCGAGTAGCAGTTCGGTTCATATACGTATGCAAATTTTCAATCAAGATTCACTTTTCCTCATAATTCACAAACGGTTCCTCCTTAATTATAAAACCTTTTTTTTGCACGTGCATACACTGACAGTGGTGCTGCTTGACGGAAGTGCTTACAATATCTGTAGCGAAATGGTTCTCCTCTACAAATATTGACCCAGTATACGCGTACAGACAAAGTGATGCTTTTAACGTTTTATGTTTGGACTCTTCTCTTGACAAGCGCGGAAGCTTGTTCCTCAAAATCTGTAAATGTTGTTATTATCGTCGGACGACAGAACATCCCTTCCCCCCCCCCCCCCTTATTTTCGGCTGCAGAAGCAGATCACGGAAACAGTTACCTCTGCCTGCTGCTTACCCTCATAAAAAGATTTCATGTTCAAACTTTATGCATGGGTCGTGCTCCGGGGATGAAGCTTTCGGGTACAGAGTGTGAGGGAGAGCAAGAAGCTTCGAAAGATGTAACACTATAACGCAAAAAAAAGAAAAGTATTAAAACAACATTGAAATCCAGAACCGAAGAGTACGTAATAAGAAAGTTGAAACCAAGACTGCAAACAGAATAACGTGTGAAACAGCTTGAATGATACACAATTTTTTTTATGGCAGAGCTATATCATTTACTTAGGATTAAGCTCTAATGAAAATTCACGCACGCCCTTTTGCCGAGCTTCTGCGAACGTGCGCTGCATTTCTAATCAATTGGTACTAAAAGAGAAGTTAAATGCATAAGACCCCGCAGTTTGTTAATGCGAAAGCGCCCCGACTTCCTTGTCTTCACCCGTTATATGCGCCGGTATTTACTTTTTATCTCTGCACCCTAACCACGTCAGGCTGCCGGGAAGCCAGAGTCGCACGCGACAGTAAGCACGGACGACTGGCTCGTCTTGTCTCAGGCATCGCTCGAATGTCGTCTCCCAGGCGGTGGCGGGATGGGAGGGCTGTTACTTTGTACGAAGAGCAAGCGTGAAAGGATGGCACATTTCACAGTCGACTGCAATGAAGAAATGCGCAACCACGGTACTAATTTGCATCTGCCCTGTGGGCTGAATCAGCTGTGGCGCGGCGTAATATGCAAAGAGGAACAACCGGGGTACATGCCAGACCCGCGGTTCTTGGAGAACATGCATCCCTCGGCTCGGTGTTTCGTTTTCGCTCCCTGAGTGCAATCAGTGTGGGAGCATATATATGGTCGTCACACCGGCTGCCCTTTTCGTAGTTGATATTCTAATACAACATTTTCCTGTTCGGTTCGGCAGACGCGTGCCCGTCAGGCTGTAGGGAAATGCCGAAGCAAAAGAGACTTCAAGGTCGTCTTAGAGAAATCTTGGGTGACACGGTAGCATTCTATTATGCAGTCACCGAACACGTTTATATAATAACGGCAAACTTACTGATTATATTACTAATAATTATTGAGGATACAGGTCACGGATAAGCGGTAACAGCAATACAGACAAATGAGTGCACGCGGGAAAAAAAGAGTATATATCAAAAGCGTTCTCATAGTAGGCTAATGCCGTCCACAGTAAGACGTGCAGCCATCCTCAAGATGTAGTCACTCGGTATCTCAAAATAATTATTATTGCGATAGCAATTATATGGACACTTCAACCGGATTTCTGCCGTCGGCGTCGCCGTCGTCGTCGCCGTCGCCGTGAGGTTCCGTATAGATAAAATCTTCGCCGCGCGCCGTATGCCCCAGCGGAAGCATGCGGGGACGCGCGCTATCACGGCGAGCGAACGCACTCAATCTCCCACGCGCAAGCAAGGAAGCGGAAAGCCAGCGCCGGAGGGAGCAGGGGGGGGGGGGGGGGGGGGGCACTTCTCTGCCAACAACCGCGCTCGTCGCTCGTCCGCACAGTCTCTTATCTCTCCCACGCGCAAGCAAGGAAGCGGGAAGCCAGCGCCGGAGGGAGCGGGGGGGGGGGGGGGGGGGGGGCGCACTTCTACGCTGCCAACAACCGCGCTCGTCTTTCGTTCGACCGCACCGTCTCTTATCTCCACACGGCTCTGACCTTTATGCGCCGTGCATTCGCCGCTCAGTTTCCGTTGAAGCGATAGACCGCGACCGATAGGCAGCGTTTTGACAGTCGTTGGCTGCAGTCATTCAGCGTGATCTATTCATGTTTGTTTGTGCGCGCTCACACCACGCTTGTTCATTCAGTTAGTAATAGTCGGGCCACATTTTCCAATGCACGCTACACATGCAATGCTGCCCAGATCGGCAGTGCAGCACTACAGGTGTGTCCCTTCGCACGCGCTGCCCACGGTAAGCGCTTCTCATCAACACCACCGTTTCACACGCGCCTTCTCGTGGTCATCGAGTCTCTCTTCATGTCGGTCTACTTACGCCGCAGCACACCTGCTTACTTAATCAGCTCATGTTTACTACAATTCATATTGCTACCAAGGCCGCTCACCTTACTTCGTATGACATTGCTGTGTTGCTATCGCAGTCATTGCTTCGCCCTTAGGGCGGAACTGTGACATTTTTTTATTTTCATATAGTAAATAATTTTTATAAAAAGAGAAGCATGCTTGCACTAATCCTACGTGCGATGTGCGGATGCACAATGAGTTCGGGAGCCTGTCACAATACAGAACCTTATAGTATACCGCAAAAAGGTTTTTTATGTGTGCGCTATGCTATCCAACAGGACCGTTGCAGAGGGACTGAAAACATCAACGCGACACCACTGCGGTGTAAAAACGCAAAATGCAAATGAACGAAGTGTGAGGCCAGCCCAATGCCAAAGTACCAGGCGCGTAGCCAGGGGGGGGGCTGATGGGGCTTCAGCCCCCCCCGAAATTTTTTCGTGCTGTCTTGCACCGCCGACCAAAACAACCACCGGCGCCGGAAATCATTGTGGATTTTGTCTACAATGTTTTTTTGACACCCGAAAAGACATTTCGGTGCGAAAATTGCGAACTCGGGCTGGATTTCGTGGAAACGCCCATGCACCTGGAGTCACATAACGTAAGGAGCCCCAGCCGAGCACAAAGTTTCAAGGGGATTTTCGATAGCGAGCGGGCGCGTCGCGGCATCTCGCAGAGGCACCGGAATCTACGGAGCGCATGGATTTCAATTCCGAAACTTGATGAGTATAAAGTTCTCATACACTTTTGACGCGAAAAGTGCACTGACCTTTCCAAAGGCGTGCTTCTGATTTTTTATTCTGGAACTTTCTGTGTTTAATGTTTTTATAAACTTGGGCCAATACGCGCGCACTCGAACGCGCGTGTCTAAGTGGTTCCAGAAATATAAGCAGCAATCTTCCACACACGCGAAAATATTAAATATCACCGTGACTGTCAGCTGGCATCTGATAATTTTCTCCAAACATTTTGAGGAAGCGCGCCCAATGTGATCGATAAGCTGGACCAGGGCAGGCAAAGTAAAATAAGAGAAAACAGAAGAAACTCAACGGCCTATTTAACTTGAGACAGTTCTTTTTTGCGGGCGGCAAGGTCTTGCTCTCCGTGGCGATAGAGACAGTGGTCCTATGGATTTAAGTAAAGCCCCCGCTGACAATACTGGTATTTCCAGAACGCTTCTT